>NC_091703.1:49634318-49937348 GCF_041296265.1 Equus caballus | reverse complement strand
TGGACCTACCATTTGTGTTACAGGCGACTGCATATTGTTTAAGAGAAGTCCCTTGAACAAATCCATTAGATATGATAGTCTCCTTTTCTAACCCTTACAAAATTGCTTTCTGTCCTACTTTCCAGATTCTCCCCAGCTTTTGAAACTACATACTACTCATCCCATTTCCTCTCCAAACTCAATAAACTTTATGTTATGGACTGAATGTTTGTATCCTCCCAAAATTCATGTATTGAAACTCTAACTCCCAACGTGATGGTATTTGGAAGCGGAGCCCTTGAAAGGTAATTAGGTTTAGATGAGATCATAAGGGTAGAGGCCTCATAATGGGATTAGTCTCCTTATAAGAAGAGGAAGAGACAGCAGGCTCTCTCTCTCTGCATACATAAAAAGAGATCATGTAAGCACACAGCAAGATGGTGGCCATCTGCAAACCAGGAAAGAGGGCCCTCATCAGAACTGAATCTGCCAGCACCTTAATCTTGGACTTCCCAACCTCTAGAACTGTGAGAAATAAATGTCTGTTATCTAAGCCATCTAGTGTATGGCCTTTTGATATAGCAGCCCAAGCCGATTAAGACACCTTATCAATAAGCACCAATCCCATCTCCTGTAAAAGAATTGCATATTATAATACAAACTGTGGTACCATGGGAATTAATACATACATATTAGGCTATTATGAAAATAAGGAACCCAACCAAGTACATGCAGGGGATGAAGGAAAAGTGACACTCAGATGTCTGTGTTATCATGTTTATAAAATATATCATTTCTCATACAGCCATTTAGATTAACATGAGTTTCAGGACATGCTTTTAAGCTCCTACCTCTTTCCACAACTCTATGTACTTTTTTTCAAAGGCTATGAATAATTTTAATATTCACTCTGTGAAAGAGAGTCAGCTGTCTGTGTGTGTGTTTACTGAATGTGCTATTGGACAAAAATCATTAAATGATCTTAGCTACTAAAGAAATTGCTGAAATAAAGGTATAATAAATCAGAGTAATAGAGAGTCCCTTGATCTATTCTACAAGTGAAAGAAAATTCACTTCTTTTTAATTTTCCCCTCTCCCCTCTGGACCCAGAATTTTCTCCTCTATCTATTATAGTATAACAGAGAGCTTACATACAGATGGAAAAGGCTAAACAGAAACGCAAAGCATTTGCTCAAGCTGCTGAAAGCATTTCGAGAGGGTTATAGAAGGTTTGGGGAGCACAGTTGCATTACCAATTGTCTTAAGAATCCCTAAGTGAGCTTAGGAGACATAAGGAGGATCAAGGTGAGATCCAAAGAGTGGAGCTGAGAACTCAAATGAAACTTAGTTTTTATTTTTTTAATTATTTTAATTTCTTTGGCTGAAAGTCTTATGATGTAAGTTTGTACTAATGATATGTCCTTAAACCATACAAAATCTTCGCCACAACACTGTTGAGCACCATTTAGAAAAATAAACACTGAATTGTAGGCATTTATTTAGGGATGATAGGAGAGAGAAAATGTAAATGATCATGCCCAGTGTTCTGTATAGGAGATTTTCCAGCAGAGAAAATCCACCATTTAGCTTTTCATTGAAATTTTCTTAAGAATATTAGCCGGCTAAGTGACAGCTGATAAAATTTTACTAGTTCTCCAAAAAGATAACCACAAGGCATAGTTCACATTAGAGCCTCCCTATTAAAATGCAAACAACCAGGGAAAACTTAACAAAGAAAAATATCACTAAGTGTCTCACGTGCTGAATTTGATCTCTAATCTATCCTCCTTAATAATGAAATCATTTAAGAAATAATCATCATTTACAATGCATTCTCAGGAAGTGATCTTATAGATACATTCCAATTAGGAGATAACTAAATGGTTGCTGGTTACAAAATTACAATGCCAATGGCTTTTTCATATTAACAGAAGATAACAAAGTCTTGGCCAAAAGAGAAATGAATGATTTGGTATTTCATTCATCAGCGAACTTTATGAGCACAGGCATTCCTGCAATCCCTGAAATAATAGAGCACAGGTGACCCCTTAACCCTCTTACTGTGCAAAAGCATGAACACATAGGACTTCTTCTTCTGCAGGAAGGGAGATAGAACCATCAAGAAAAGAGAATTTAGCTGTCAAAAGTAACAACAAAAAAAAAGGAAAACAACAGCAAAAGTCTCAAGACTAAAAAGAATGAGAATCAGTTCCGTGCCCTGGTGGTTCTTTTTTAGTCTCTTTACCTGTGTGATATATCTAGACTTCTCAAGGCTATTTCCCAGACCCCATACTCTTTGACTTAGTGCTCTCTCCATCAACCCCTCACTCACAAGTCCTTTGATGATCTATGACTCTCAAATCTCTATCATCAGTCAGGATCTTTCCTCCGAGTCCAAATCCACATATTTAATCACCTACTCACCAAGTCCAGACAAGACGCCCTAAAGGAAATTCAAACTCAGCGGGTCCAAAGGTGAATTCATCATCTTTCCTCCAAAACTAATTCTTGTCCAGGGTTGCCTTATCCCAGCAAATGAGAGAACTATCCATCTGGTTCACAAGGTGGAACTGCGGGAGTCAATCTTTTTTCTTTATTGAGGTAACACAGGTTTATAACACCATATAAATTTCAGGTGTACATCATTATGTTTTTATTTCTGTGTAGACTACATCATGTTCATCACCAAAAGACTAATTACAATTCATCACCATACACATATGCCCTATCACCCTTTTCTCCCTTCTCCCTCTCCCATTCTCTTCTGGGAACCACCAATCTAATTTGTGTATCTATGTGTTTTCTTCTTGTTGTTGTGTTTATCTTCTACTTATGACTGAAACCATATGTAGGAGTCAACCTTGAAATGGATTGTTTCACTCATCACAAAACTATCTCTCTTCAATTACTTTTGATTTTATATCTTAAATATTTCTATGCTATCTTCTCCCTTCCATCTCCAAAGCTTCCATCATTCTGGTCCAAGCTAGTATCATCTCCTGTTGGGCTTCTGCATTAGCCTGCTAATCACTCTCTCCTCTCCCACTTATGTTCCCAAAAATCCAGTCTCCATAGAAAGTGCAGAAAGACCTTTTTTAAAATGAATATCTTATTGTCCCCCACATCCCCTCAAAAATCTTACAAAAGCTTTTCATTGCCATGAATATGACAGGTGAACTTCTTTAAGTGGCTGAAAGGCCTTGTTTTTTCTCACCCCTGTCTTTCTCCTCAGCCTTATTTTCTTCTTCTAGACCCTGGACTGCTATGAGTCCTTATATGTCAGGACTTTTAGACATGGCCTGTCTTCCGTTAGTTGACAACCACTTTGCCTAGACCACTCCTATTCATCTTTCAGATTTCAAATCAAATAGCCCATCTTCAGGAAAGTCTGTTCTGACCCCTCAGATTAGATGAATTCCCTAATCCATTACCCTGTTATTTTTTTTTTTTCAATCATAGTGCTTGTAATAGTTCTCTTTCATACATTTGTAGGATTATTTGCTTAGTATCTATTTACCCATCCCCTTCCCATGCTACTGGCACATGACAGCAGGGATCATATCTGCTTTGATGATCTCATTTCTGGCACACAGCTGGTTGAATGAAGGAGGGAATAAATGAAAAGAAAATGAAACAAAACAAAAAGCGGCAGGCTATGGAAAAATCAAATCTTTCGTACTTTATGACACAAAGACTGAATTCTGCTAGTAGCCATCTGACTGACCTGAGTTGTAACGTAGATAAAGGCTAGATTAGTTGGGGAAAATAATATAAACTCAAGGGAAAGAAGTTAAAAGAAGAGGAAATATGAGCCTGATTATTTTGAATATTCTTAAGAATTGCATCAGTTTCCCAGTAATTCAAAGTGATTGGTAGATTCAAAAATTGAATATTATTAATTAGAAGGTTCACCATGAATTTAAGGTCAGTTTAAGAGCTATTTTATTAGTATGAACCTGACATTTATCTATATGGCATTTGTATGTAAAATTTTTATATATTACTCCCTTCAACCATCATTTTTCTTTCAGAGAAGACACTCATTTTCTCTTCTTCATTTTCACACTTACTACAATTTACATAAGATGATTTTTCTTCCATTTAAAACTACTTTGGAACAACACAAATATGGCATTAATTCAAATTGTGAATCATTGCCACTCTAAGACCTGATCTAATTCTTAATGTTTTCAGTGACTTTTGAACAATATTTCCTATTCTCTTTGCTATTTTTCTTGAAAGGAGGTTTTGGAGTATTAATAAAATAACTAAATTTGACCATAAAAATGTGATTATAAATAATCCAGATCAAATTTTGTTTGAAATATATGAAATTGGATTTTATGATAGATTTTGTTCCTGAGACCATTTGCAAAGGAAGAGCTCATTGTTTATGTGAAGTCATTAGGAGGAGGTGCCTCATCTAAGGAACCACTAGGTAGTATATAGATTTGTGGCAAATGCTGGAGAGAAAGGATGACATGTGCACATAAAGCTGTCATATTCAAACAGAATAAGCCACCAGTTAATGTTTTCTAAGCAGAGGGAAACTATATCACTTCGTTAGAGAGAAGATGTTTGAGAAGAGATCTTGGAGCACGGAGTCAGGGAACAGATGTGATGTCATTCTTTTCTTTCATTTCTACCTTGGACAAGCTAAGAGAAGAATTCATCTTAAAAGAAAACTTTTTTCCTCTAGAAACATGAATGTACATCTGTTGTGTATTGTTTTGTTTTATTTTGCAAACCTTTATCAAATATTATTGAGTTGAGCGCATGTCTAAAATAGATTTTTTTCCATTAAGTTATTATTTGGTGTAAATTATGCATAGTATAGGATTTAGATTAGACCAAACAGTTAAGGCAATATTTGAAGGCCGTTGAGAACTTATGAAATCTGGCTGTATTCCTATATTATAATTCCTTAGGATTCCCTGTTTCTTTTTCTTTTTCCAGCTAATGTGAGTGGATTTCTGCCCTTTCCCACAAGTGATTCTATGTAAAAGATACTGGCAGAAATTGAAAAATAAGAAAAAAATTTATTTTGGAATAAACAACCATTTGGATGTTTGCTGTTAATGTCCTCTTCTTAGTGAAAGGATGTTCCAAATCTATGTTGCATTAAACAAGAAAATATTTTCGCTTTTTGTATGCACACCTGCTCTGGACAGAATTGTGTCTCCCAAAATTCATATGTTGAAGCTCTAACCCCCAATATAACTCTATTTGGAGATAGGGTTTATAAGGAGGTGATTAAGGTTAAATGAGGTCATAAGGGTGGGGCCTTTATCTGATAAGATTAGTGTACGTATGAGAAGAGACACCAGAGAACTTGCTCATTCTCCCTCTGCCATGTGAGGACACAGCAAAAAGGCAGCCATTTGCAAGCTAGAAAGACCACCCTTATTAGAAACTGGCCCAGCTGGACCTTAATCTGGAGCTTCTAGCTTCCAGAATTTGAAAAAATGAATTTCTGTTGTTTAAGCCGCACAGTCTGTGGTATTTTGTTATGGCAGCCCAAGAAGACTAAGACAATACCCCATCCCAAGGTCTCCTGAATTCCATTCTACTCTTAAGTTCTCAACTGTATACATGTGGTATATTATTCCATGTTAAGGTTAATGCCAACTTCAATGAAAAATGAAAAAGAAAAGAACAAAGAAAATTTTAAAAATTATCTTTCTTAAAATAAAAACAGGGATCCTTAGCTAGGCTAACTAAAAAAAAAGAGAGAGAGAAAAATCTCTAAAAAGATTCACAAATGAAACAGGAGGCTTTACAATTGATGCCACAGAAATAAAAATGATCACAGAAGACAACTATGAATAATTATACACCAACAAATTGGATAATCTAGAAAAGATGGATAGATTTCTAGAAACATATAACCTACCAAGACTGAATCACAAAGAAAAAAATCTGAAGAGACTGATAACTAGTAGGAGATTGAATCAGTAATCAAAAACCTCTCAACAAAGAAAAGCCCAGGACCAAATGATTTCGCTGGAGAATTTTACCAAATATTTAAAGAATAATTAACACCAAGTCTTCTCTAACTCTTCCAAAAAAATTGAAGAGGATGAAACACTTTCAACCTCATGCTATTAGCCCATAATTACCCTGATGCTAAAATAAGACAAAGATACTATAAGAAAAGAAAACTAAAAAGCAATATCCCTGGTGAATATTTGTGCAAAAATTTTCAACAAAATACTAGCCAACCAAAATCAACAACATATTAAACATATTAAACATCATGACTAAGTGGGATTTATTCCTGGAATGCAAGGATAGTTCAATGTATAAAAATCAGTCAATGTAATACACTGCATTAAAAGACAAAAACTACAATGATCATCTCAGTTAATGCAGAAAAAGCATTTGACAAAATTCAATACTCTTTCTTGACAAAAACACTCAAAAAACTAAGAATAGAAGAAATTACATCAAAAAAGTAAAGAGCATCTACAAAAAGCCTCCAGCTAAAATGGTGAAAAACTGAAAGCTTTTACTCTAAGATCAGAAACAAAACATGATGTCCACCCTCACCACTTTTATTCAACGTAGTACTGAAAGTCTTAGCCAGAGCAATCAGGCAAGAAAAAGAAATAAAAGCATCAAAATAGGAAAGGGAGAAATAAAATTATCTCTGTTCACAGATAACATGCTCTTCCATGTAGAAAACCCTAAAAATTTTATTAAAAAAAGCTTTATAACTAATAAATTCAGTAAAGTTGTGGGATACCAAATCAACACCCAAAAAAGTTGCATTTATATAAGCTAACTATGAACAATCTGAAAAGAAAATTATCCCATTTACAATGGCATCAAAAAGAATAAAATATTCAGGTATAAACTTAACTGAGGAGGTGGAAAACTTGTACAGTGAAAACTATAAAACATTCTTGAATTTAAGGAATACATAAATATATGGAAACACATCCCATGTTCATTGATTGGAAGACATAATATTGTTAAAATATCCATACTACCCAAAGGGATCTACAGATTCAATTCAATTTGTATCGAAATCCAAATGGCACATTTTTCAGAAATAGAAAAAAAATCCTAAAATTCATTTGGAATGTCAAAGGACTCTGAATAGTCAAAACAATCTTTAGAAATAAAAACAAAGCTAGAGGCCTCACATGTCCTAATTTCAAAACATATTACAAAACTACAGCAATCAAAACAGTATGATACCGTCATAAAAACAGACACATAGAACAGAATAGAAAACACAGAAATAAATGGTCATACATATCATCAAATGATTTTCTACAAAGGTGGCAAGTTACACACTGGGGAAAGAACAGTCTGCTCAAAAAATGGTGCTGGATTCCACTTCCAGGTATATACGCAAAGGAAATGAAAACAGGATTCCAGGAAGATATATGCACTCCTATGTTTATTGCAGCATTGTTTACTGTAGCCAACCTATGGAAACAACACAAATGCCCATCAATGGATGAATGGATAAAAACGATGTGGTGCTCATACACAATGGAATATTATTCAGACATGAGAAAGGAAGACATCCTCCCATTTACAGCAACGTGGATGGACCTTGAGCATATTATGCTAAGCGAGATAAATCAGACAGAGAAAGATTAAGTACTATATGATATCACTTATATGTGGAATCTGAAAATATTAAACCTATAAAAAAGCAGAGAGTAAAATGGTGGTTACCAGGTGATGGGGAGGGATAGGACTGACGGTGTCTAAGGGAGCAGACTTATAATGAGTAGTAAGTGGGCCATAGAGATCTAATGCACAGTACAATGAATATAGACAATACTATTGTACTACAATTACGTAATGTGATAAATATCACTATGTCAGCAATCATATTACAATGTATAAATGTATTAAAGTAATATGCTATACAACTCAAACTTACACAATATTACATGTTAAATTTATTCCATTAAAAAAATGGTTCTGGGGAAACTAGATATCCACATGCAAAAGGATGAAGTTGAACTCTTACCTTTCACCATATACAAAAATTAACTCATGGGGCCAGCCCCATGTCTGAATGGTTAAGTTTGCACTCTCCGCTGCGGCGGCCAAGGCTTTCGCGGGTTCGGATTCCAGGCACGGACATGGCACTCCTGGTCAGGCCACGCTGTGGTGGCATCCCACATAGCACAATCAAAGGCATTCACAATTAGAATATACAACCATGTACTAGGGGGCTTAGGGGAGAAGAAGGAAAAAAAAGAAGATTGGCAACAGATGTTAGCTCAGGTGCCAATCTTTAAAAAAAAAGTTTTCTCAGAATGGATTAAAGACATAAACATAAGATCTGAAACTGTAAACCTCCTCGAAGAAAACACAGGTAGAAAGATTCATGACAGTGGATTTGCAATGATTTCCTGCATATGACACCCAAAGTACAGGCAACAAAAGTAAGAATAGACAATGGGACTGTAACAAACCTAAAGATTCTGCACAGCAAAGGAAACAATTGATAGAGTGAAAAGGCAATCTACAGAATGGAAGAAAATATTTGCAAACCATATATTTAATTAGGAGTTAATATCCAGGATATATAAAGAACTCCTACAACTGAACAACAGCAACAACAAAAAACAATCCAATTAAAAAATGGGCAAAGGACTTGAATAAAAAATTAACCAAAGAAGGTGTACAAATGACTACATGCATATGAAAAGATGCTCCATGTCACTAATTATAAGAGAAAAGCGGATCAAAGCCACAATGAAATACTACCTCACACACGTTAGGATAGCCAGTATCGCAAAACAGAAAATAACAAGTGTTGGGCACAATGTGGAGAAACTGAATCCCTTGCACTATTGATGGAAATGTAAAATGGTTCAGCCACTGTGGGAAAACAGTATGGCAGTTCCTGAAAACATTAAAAATATAGTTACCATGTGATCCAGCAATCCCATTAGTACTTATATAGTCAAAAGATTTGAAAACAGAATTTCTAAGAGATATTTGCACACCAATGTTCATTGTAGCATTATTCAAAATAGCGAAGAGGTGGAAGCAACCTAAATGTCCATCAATAAACGAATGGATAAAGAAAACGTGGTATATACATACAAAGAAATATGTTTCAGCGTTACAAAAAAAAGAAACTGCTGCCACTTGCTACAACATGGATGAACCTTGAGGACATTATGCTAAGTGAAATAAGCCAGCCAGAAAAAGATAAGTACTTCATGATTCTGCTTATATGAGGCATATAAAATAGTCAAACTCTTGGAAACACAAAGTAGAATGGTGGTTGCCAGGTGCTAGGAGGAAGGGGAAATGGGAATATGTTCAATGAATATAGAGTTTCAGTTTTGCAAGATGAAAAAGTTCTAGACATCTGCTGCACAACAAGGTACACATAGTTAACACTACTGTACCGTACACTTGAAAAGGGTTAAGATGATAAATTTAATGTTACTTTTTAATTTCTTTTGTTTGGCACCCGAGCTAACATCTGTTGCTAATCTTTTTTTTTTTTCTTATTTTTCTTCTTCTTCTTCCCCAAAGACCCTCAGTACACAGTTGTATATTCTAGTTGTAGGTCTTTTTGGTTGTGCTATGTGGGATGCCACCTCACCACGGCTTGATGAACAGTGCTAGGTCTGTGCCCAGGATCCCAACTGGCGAAACCATGGGCCACTGAAGCGGAGCACAGGAACTTAACCAGTCTACCATGGAGCTGGCTGCTAATGTTATGTATTTTAACCCCAGTAAAAAAATAAATAAATGAAAATAAAAGCATGGGAGCACAACGATATATTGATACATTACTTCTTTAGAAGTGAATTTATATGATTCATCTTAAAGTTTGCATGTGGACTGGCTTCCTGCAAAGGAATCAATGAAACAGCAATATCAATTTTTTTGAGCAGGCATTACAGAGATTTATCTCATTCCTAACCAATGCATGCAATCATAAAAAATAAAACAGCCTCAAGTTCTGGATTTTTAGTTCAAGGAGTCCAATAAAAATATATTCTAACAACTTTCACACACGTAGAGCTGGAATTTAGGTCAGGGCTTGAGATTATCCATATACAGAGGTGAGAGGAAAGCAATAGGAGGGAGGGTATAAATAGAGACGAGCAGAGGGCTAAGCAACCAGAGCTGGGAGACGTTTAAAATTTGTGGCTTTAATAAAACAGGAGCTAGGACAAGAGAAGGAAAATTTAAAAGGTCACAGAAGATATTCAGTCACAGACTTTTAGCCTCAGCTCAAAGCTCATGAATATATTTCAAGTAGCACCAAAGAAGAAATTCTTTTTCACTAAAAGAAGTGGTTTTGGTCTCATTATTATCTTATTTTAGTCTAAAACACTAATCAATTCTCTTAGGGTATCTTTTCTTCTACCTTTCATAAAGCATTGTTGATGTTCCACAAATAATACCCTAAGAATAAAACCTAAATGCAATCCTAAAGCATAGCTTGATGCAAGTGTTGGAGAATTAAAACAAAAAAAAAAGCAATTAAAAAATGATTACTAAGAATCACACAAAACCTGAAACACAGAAAAAGGGAAATGTATTTGGAAAGTTGAAGAGACATTTACGCTTTAGAAAAATTGAGTAGAGGTGGTTTTCACCTCATTGTTGTATAGTCAATTTGCCAATGATGACAATTTGCATGTTTAAGTGAAAAGAAAATAGCAAACAACGTCTGAATGCAAATGAGTGTTTTTGGTTGTTTCTTTTAATGGGCAGGTAAAACAGTAACCCAAAACCAAATATTGAACACAGAAAAGAACTATCAGCATTCAATTTAGTGTTTAACCAGTAATTGTGGTAGTTGCCCCCTAAATATGTATATACATATACAAATACTCTGTAAAAAGCAATACAAAATGTGATATGTGTGGGAGAGAATGAAAACTTAAGGTTATAGTTGTAAACTGTCTGACCATTTTGACTACATTTTAATTTTAGCCAAAATTTTCCTGTTCTCAACTGCTTAGTGAAGATACAACTGATTGGATCTGCCCATTTTTAAGCATTAGTGTTAAGTTGTAATGCCAAAAAACAAACACAAAAACAAAAATGGAACTGAAGAAACTCACCCAAAATGATTGAGGCTGGAGTTGGAGTGGATAGTTCCTAAAAAGTGTAATTTACAGATGGGCCGGAAACTTCTGTTACTCTGTCTCCCCAAGATCTCTGATCAGGTTGTCCACTATGGTTGGACTCTACAATTACTCTGCCAAGTGGGAACTTGGGAGGGAAGGAAAATGCTTTACTTGAGATATGGAGATGTAAGGATAAAATGGATAAGATGAACATATGGACCTGAGACTGAAGGATATGTATTTGGTCTCCGCTCACAGTGTTTGGACACTTCTTCAGCCCCTTTCTGTCACTTCAGCAGTCATGGGTGGGGAAGCACCAGCCTTTCCCCTGGTATGACAAAGCTTATTTGCTTTGGTCACCTCTTTGAATCTAATATTTTTGATGGGGCTCCTGTTCCTATGAAATTAAATTTTTCTCATGTTAATCTGTCTTATGTCCATTTAATCATTAGACCAGCCAAAGAACCTAGAAGGGAAGAAGGGAAAAGTTTTCTTCCCTTACATTGTAAAGCAGCTCACATAAAAATCTAACAAAATTTTACTTTTAAAATCCATTTCCATTCCTTTGGATATAAGCATATTTACATGCAATGAAAAGTGACTTACTGTAAGATAAACTAGGAATCACTGAGGGCCAAGTTACAGAGAAAATTCCAAGCCTCAATATTCTCTTTCTTGATTTGTAGGTGAGAAGGTGGTCATTATGAAATTGCCTACCATTCTAAAAAGCGTGGCTCAGTTCTGATATCAGTAATACATGGATAAATAACAAGATCTTTCTCAAAATGTAGTTATGAGATTTTCACAAGCTCATCCGTGTAAAGTGCCTAGAACAGTACCAGCCACAGTGAGAACTCAGTAAATATTAGCTACTACAATAATTGGTTGTTAGTTGGGTGACCAAGATGAAGAAGAAGAATAATACACCCATGAGAAAATCTGCCTCTAAACAATTAACTTGCTACAATGTCATGGTTCTTCATCTACAAGGACTATTTGGTGGGAAAAAATAAATTATAGAAAATGGACTCCACAAAACTTAGAACACTGACTTGTTGGCCACTTTAGAATTTGAGACGTTATAGGCAAAACATTTTAATAGAATAGAGCAAACTAAGCAAGGAAAAGTTAAACTCAATTTTTTATCATTTGCAATAGACTTCTTGCCCTGAGATAGGGGGTGGTGAAGCAGGAAGCAAAAATGAGGAAGATCTCTAGTTGCTCGAATGTTGAATGTGGGATGTCGTTTCCAGACAGAGCACTGGGAGATGACAGTGACGGTCGTGCTGCTGCCTCCCTCTCTAGGACAACAGCCAAAGAAGGAATCTTTAGAAATCTGCCTTGAAACACTTTCTCTAGAGTGTATCAGCCGTATAAGTAACTTTGGACAAGTTACTTAAACCCCCCAGGCCTCAGTTTCTTCGTTTATAAAATGTTAATAGTAGCAGTAGCAGTAATGCATATATACGTAAAAGGATTGTAGCTACAATTAGAAAAACTGTGGGTAAAGTGCCTACCTTATTCAAAGACACTAATAAATAGTAGTTATTGTGTTATACTGAAAGCTGAGGTTCCAGTTCTGGTTCTGCTACGAAATAGGTACACGGTCTTAGGAGAGTCACATCACCTCTTGAGGCCTCAGTCTTTTCATACAAGAGATAAAGTCTGTGATGGGTCACCTAGAGTCTTTTACTTATAAAAAAGTTCAACGGATGAGAATTCACCAAAGGATGGTGAAACAACTGCTATGTTACTCAATATTTAAGAGGTACTTTTACCTTCTTCAAGGACTCAGAAATATCAATTCTAGTCCTGAACTACATCTTTCTTAGAGTTTCTAATTTTATACCATAGTGTGGTAATATGCATCCATGAATGCACATTATTTGCACGTGCATAAACCAGTGTATACTTGTAGATGTATTGTGAATAAGCAAGAATAATTGGGCCAGTCAATACCGAAGAGAGTTCCTTGGGATTTTTCTCTGAGTGGCAATAAGATGATAGCATGTATATCAGTTATGAGGGTTGATATATGGACATTTTGAGTAAGCCTCAACCTTCACTCAGTTAAGTAAAATGTGAAACTGACACATATTTAGGAAGGCCCAGCGTATTAGTGGCTCTTCTATTTGTAATTTAACGAAGGAAGATAAATTAAAAAATAATTATATTTTTAAATGGCAAACAGGACCCAAACTTAGTTCACCTTCTCTGCTTCAAACACTAACTCAAGTTTGCAGTTTGGTATTTCTTTATGAATAAATCTTTGGGAAATTTCCATCCTATGTTTTTATTTGTGCAGGGTCCTACAATTTAAGCTAATGGATGAAAGCTTAGGACATGCTGCAGTATCCTGCCTCACTGCTGTGAAAACCAATCACTTCTTTGGGAAGTTTTACTTACATTCAACAGCTGACTAATTAAGACCACCAATATGAAGTGAAGTTTGCATTTTAGTGGTTAATTTAGAAATTATTTCAAGATCGGCTATTGCAAATAGCCATCCCAAGTGAGTGCAATGATTCAATCAGCAATAATGTCAAAAAACAGTTACATTTTGAAATGCTGGATCCTAGTTTGTATGCAGACGTCATAATATGCTATTGGAAATCTAGTTATCTTGTATCTAAGCTATGTTCCTGTTATTTACATACATAATTCTGTCCTGTATTACACAACGTTGATTATGTGTCTCCTTTACCTGAGGATGGATCCTTGTCTTATTTTTCTTTGTTATCTCCCACAGCATCCATTACTGGCTTAAAGACTCAATCAACCTATCATGACATTTGAAACAGCTTACCCAACACCTAGCAACAGTGTAAGCATTCATGAAAAAAAATCCCGAAATTTTACCAGGATGATTAAATATGTCAGTATGGATTTGTCTTCTAAATCTTGAATTCTTAAGAGAATTGCTAAGTTATTCCATACTTAAGTAAAAAACATAATGAAACCATCTCCCAAAGATCAAAAGTCATTTTACTTTTTAAAACCCTTAAGGATTTCTACATAATGCCTAAGAAAACATCTAGTGATATTGCTATGGTGAACTACTCTTCAATTCAACTTTAAAAGCAATTACATACAGGGAAACATCACATACACATTGACATAAAGCCATGGAGTTTTTAAGAGTGTATATAGAGGGCTCCTTATAGAAAAGAAGTTTTAAGGCTCTCCAAGGCTCCATGTTGGCAGCTGGAGTCCTGTTTTTAGGAGATGGTGATTCTAGCTCTCTGCCACTGCCAGCCTTCCATACTGAGGACAAGGTCAAGTGAAAAGCTGAGGAGAAAAACAAGTAGGTCCAAAAGTTGACAAACACAGAAGAGTTAAGCAGGTATTTAGAGAGAGTAGTGCTTAATAGTACAGACTTCCAAATCAGAGACCAGTCTCGTTATCAGGCTCTGATACTTACTAAATCTATGATGTTAGGATTTAATTACACTCTATAAAACTCAGTTATGTCAGTAATATAAAATTAACATTACCTTCCTCATCAGATTATTGTTAGATGATAATATATGATATTAGATTTATTTTTCTCTTTGCATTTTTTTGAGATACACGGAAGAGGCAAACACAGATGTTAGTAATTCCAAATAGAATTTTCTCTAGTGACTGCTTTCATGGGAAGCCTTTCATCGTTTGAGTTCTGATCTTCACTATGTATATGCCAGGGTCTAGAAAGCTGTAGAACCTCTCTGCCCTGCATTCGGTCCTCTTCAAGATTTGCATCAGAGGCTGAATGAAGACCCAGAATGCCTATCTTCCAGATATATGGATAACAAAATACTGATATAAATAACAAATTCACTGGCTGGCAGAATCAACAAGCCGGACAAATGGGCACCAAAAAATGGTTGAAATCTAATAGGAATTGAGGTAAATATCCATATTTGGTTCCCATCCAAAAAAAAATGAGCTACACGTGTGCAAGACAGGGGAGATAGGTTCATGTGAAAACACCAGGGTGTGTGAATTGATCATAAGTTCTCTTTATGGAGACATCAGTACTATTACTGCATTAATGGAGCCCAAAACTCTCTTACCATCTTAGAATTGTTGTTCTTGTATCTTATGCTTTAGGGACCATTTAGCTAGCTGTATCTACCCATTCCTACTTCTACTTTATAGATTAGGATAAGTATTTTAGGTATACAAGAGGCTGAGGTTTTTTGTTTTGTTTTGTTACCCCATTCTTCAAAATCCCTCACTTTCAGGAAGCCTTTCTCAGCCAGTGCCATCTACAGACATTTCTCCTCTGAACTCAAGCAAGTAAATTATCAGTGCTGCTATTTTGGTCCTCAATCATACACTCTCTTTGGATACTTGTCTCTGGATACCTGTATCTGCCTATGTGCATGTGTGGGGAGTGTGTGTGTGTGTTGTCTAATAAGATTGCAAGTAACATCATTTATCATACTTTCTGATATATCTTCCCAGAACCATGTAGAAAACTAACAAACAAACAGATGCATGGTTTGAAGGTAGATACTCATGAACCACTTATTGAATAAGTGAATGAATGAATAAATCTTTTACTAGTTTTCTCACTCCTTTCCCTAATACTTTAAGCTTAGCACTCTCTGTTCCTTCTGCCTAGAGCACCCTTTCCCCAGGACTCCCTAGCAAACTCCCACGTGTGTTTTTTGTTTGTTTGTTTTTAAAATTCAATTTACTAAAACAAATAACGATTCACCCATTTCTCCCACCCCTCACCCTTCACCTCTGCCAACCACCCATCTGTTCTCTGTATCTATGAACTTGCATTTGTCTTTTATTTATTTATTTTTAGATTCCACATATAAGGGAGATCATATGGTATTTGTCTGTCTCAGTCTGACTTATTTTACTGAGCATAATGCCCTTGACGTCCATTCATGTCGTTGCAAATGACAAAATTTCCCTCTTTTTTATGACTGAATAGTATTCTGTTGTGTATATATGTATATGTGTATAATATATACACATATACACTACATTTTCTTTATCCATTCATCTATTGATGGACATTTAGACTATTTCAATATCTTGGATATTGTAAATATTGCTGCAATGAAAATGGGCATGTGGCTGTCTTTTCAATTTAGTATTTTTGTTTTCTTTGGATAAATACCCAGAAGTGGAATTGCTGGATTGTATAGTAGTTCTATTTTTAATTTTTGGAGGAACCTCCCTACTGTTTTCCATAGCCGCTGCTCCAATTTACATTCCCACCAACAGTGCACAAGGGTTCCCTTTTCTTCACGTCTTCACCGATACTTGTTATTTCTAGTCTTTTTGATAACAGACATCCTAACAGGTGTGAGGTGATAGCTCGTGGTTTTGATTCTCATTTCCCTGATGATTAAAGATGTAGAGCATTTTTTCATGTATCTGTTAGCCATTTGTGTGTATTCTTTGGAAAAATGTCTATTCAGATCTTTTGCCCATTTTTTAATCAGATTGTTTGGTTTTTTTTGTTATTGAGTTGTATGAGTTCTTTATATATTTTAGATCTTAGCCCTTTATTAGATATATTATTTGGAAATATTTTCTCCTAGTCCGTAGATTGCTTTTACATTTTGTTTATAGTTTCCTTTGCTGTGCAGAAGCTTTTTGTTAGATATAGTTCCTCTTGTCTATTTTCACTGCTGTTGCTTTTGCTTTTGGCGTCAGATTAAAAAAATCATCACAAAGACCTATGTCAAGGAGCTTACTATCTATATTTTCTTCTAGGAGTTTTACGATTTCAGGCTTTACATTCAAGTCTTTAATCCATTTTGAGTTAATTTTTGTGTATGGTATAAGACAGTGGTCCACTCTCATTCTTTTGCATGTGGCTGTCCAGTTTTCCCAACGCCATTAATTGAAGGACAGTCTTTTCAATAAGAGACTGTTTTAGCTGCTTTTTCCTCTCCTAAAATGTCACCTAAGCTGAAGAAGCAAGAATTGGGAAAGTAAGTACTAGATAGAGATGAAGAAATGTGTTTGAATTCATGCATATACTTATATAAACACACAGATTCAGTTTTTTTGAAATTTGACCCAAGCACATTTGCCAGCTGTATGCCTTGGTCAAATTCTATAACTTCTCTGAGCCTGAGGTTTCTCTTCTCTGTAAAACAAAGGTAATAATACCTGTAGTGTTTTTGTGACTATTATAATGTTATATTTCAAATTTTTAGTAGACACTTTACAATGCTTAACTCCCTTCACTCTCCAGAGTATAAAATGGATTACAAAATGCTGAGATTATAAAATGATTTATTCTCAATTCCTCTTCGTTCAGTGGTTTAATATTTTATGTAACATCATTACTTTCTAAAGTAGAGATGTACATTGTCCTTATTGAGGGAGAAAATACCTTAAGGTTAACCCACCTTGAAAGCTTGAGTGTCACTGTGAGCACTGCATTGAAACAATATATAATCAGGGTACAGATTAACTAAGATAGTGAAAGATAAAGACACTAGATATAAATAGAGTGGTTGAAGAAACAAACAATAGTCAGATTGGAAAAGTGAAAATGCAGGATGGAGCTGGACAAAGGCAATCTGCAAACACTTGGAGGGATGTCATGTAGAAGAGCTTGTTGCTGCCAAAGGCAGAAGCAGGAAGCAAGAGCGAGAGCTACCAAGGAACTGCTTTGAGTTTACTATATTTGAGTTGTTTGTTATAACTCCTATTTAGAATTTAGAGCTGACAAAACCAAGGGATTAAATGACAAGTTGTCAGATATATGGTAGAGATATCTCTGCATTAAGTGAAACTAAATGAGCTGGAGGTGACAATACTCATTTCACATATACCATATGCTAATATACAAAGAGGAAAATAATTCATTTCCAGTTATAAGACTGTGTGCGTCTATTATTCTGTGATCAATGACATAGAGACTCTTGAGACTTGTGAAAAGAGAAGGCAGTCGTGGGTTCTCTTTAGACAACTTGAAATACGTGCTAGTAAATGATGTGGCCATTGCCTCACGTCTACTCAAGTCTAAAATAGCAGGACCTGTGACCTCTCCCAAAGTGTGTCTAAGTTACATGCAAGAGTAACCACTTGTATTCATGCCTCACTTGTATTCAATCAAACCTGTCAGCAGCAGGTACCACCAGGGGTCTGTGCTGTCCTACTTTCCTGATTTGGATCCCGCATCTACACCTCTACTGAGCAAATCAGAGTAGTCTCACAGCAGTCACTGCTAGTGGTAGGAATGCCATGCCCAGCCATAAAGGTTACACCTGGAGGTGTCCTGACGCTGCATTCCACGGCTCTGGGCTCCATACAGAAACAAGACCAGCTTCCACATCTCTAGGCCACTCTTTGTCCCTTGGTTGCTAAGGCAGCTCTACCCATGCCCAGAATCTCTCAAAGTTCCAATTTAATGACATCAGCCTCTGCCTCTGACACTCTGTCCCTATACTATCAGTTCAAAACCAAGCCAAGGGAGCAATGTGAAATAGGATCCACATCCCTTGCATCCTTCTTCTCCACCCTTTACTTCTTCCTTTTAAATCCCCTGCTCCTGCACAACCCAAGCAAGACTAATTCTGTATCTAATTCTCAGTCACTAAACAAAAACATCAGTGTGTACAACCAAATAGATTTGGTTGGGTACAGGTTTGGGTTGAGAATGGAAGCAGGCAGTATATCGGTGGAATTATTAAGAAGGGGGAACTTAGTGTTTAATTTACCAGCAGATAGCCCAAATGCCCTGTTCCGTCTTTTTTTAAGGGGAAGGCAGATTGTAAATCCTTTTAAGACAACTTAAAATGTGCTAACATTATAATTTCACAAAGAGTTTTCTTTCATGCATGACAGAAATAGGCCATTAAATTTGCATGTCTAAAGGAACTTTTCAGTAATTGATTCCCTTAAACACAATTAGTATGGTTGGCCCATGTAACTGCAAGGAAAAAGAGGACAAAGTAAATGATTCAACTTTGTTTCAGTGTGTATATTAGAGAGGAATAAAGAAATCTCCTTTAACAGCTATACCTATATTTTAATCTGACTTTATAACGTGAAACGTTAAATTGCATTGACCCTTTTTGAAAACCCTTATCTGTCTGGTCTCCAGGTGTGGGAGCATTCTAGTCTTAAATAGAGACTGATTTAAGAGTTTCCTTAGAGGGAAGAGCTGATAATATAGTCAATAGTCCTGTAACAAAGGAATATTAAACCCCAGAAGTAAGAATTACATATTTTCTAATGCCAGCTCTGTGTCTAATTAGTATCGTAATTTTCAGAAACTTACTTTACCTTTCCGAGCCTCAATTTGGTATTCTATAAAACTAGGTTATTGCATGTCTAACGTTCCCTCCAGTTCTAAAAAAAAAAAAAAAGTCTATTATTCTAAGTTACAAAGGGTTTTGGGGACTTTTACACAGAAACATTTTTATTTCTATGTTGCTTTTGTAGAGAAGGAAGGATACTTCTTTTTTTCTCTCACTTTCCTACTCCCATGGAGTTAATTAAACTCAGTAAAACATTTATTATGTTAGCCAAATGTTTTCAGCATCTAGAGCATTGCTTTGACAACTACATGATAAAATAAACTCTGTTGCCATAATTTTAAAAACTAGAACTCCTTCTGTCTACCTCGTTTATCAGAGTAGGTTTGCAGTGGCTATTCCAAAAGCAAGATTTCTAAGAAACTGAGAGGAATTCAGTTTTAAGAAAGAGAGTTTCTACTTCACTGACCAGCTATATGAGCTTGTGCAAGGACCTTAACTATTATCTGCCACTGTGTCCGTCCATGAATTATGACTACATTTCTTGTCTTATAGGCTTGTTTTGAGGATCAATTGAAATCTTTATCTAGGCAAACTTTAAATAGTATTTACTTTTAAAAACTGTGTAACAATATTTAAAGTAGTGTTATTTATAAGGTAAATAGTGTCCCACCCAAACCTTTAAATTGTATTTACTTTGTAAGAGCATTATTTGAAATGTTTCATAAACATAACTAATTTAATTCTCAAACAACCTGATGATTTGGGGCTATTATTATCCACATTTTTATAAACAAGAAAACTGAGGTTAAGCAACTTACCTAAGCTTTCACAGCTTGTAAGTATCTAAACTGGGATTATAACACAATCGCATAGATCTGGAATCCATTTCTGTAACCCCTATGCTTGCTAGGCTGTTTCTCAATTTGAAAACTCCAACATGTGGAACAAATGTTGGGGACTATGATTATGATTTGACCACTATTATTATTATTATTAATTTTTCTCTTAATTGTTCTTCTCAAACTGGGGAGAGTCATACACTAAAGGTTTACAATGGTGTGTCAGGGGTATAATCTGAACCTCAGCATAAGCCAAGATCAACGTATTAGAAGACTTGAGGAAGAAAAATTAAGTAGTTAAACTGGTAAATTATTTAAAGCATTGCTTTTATATTAAATGATCACAAACACTTTCAGAGAATAAAGCAAAATTTACAAAATATTTGTAACAAAACAAAATTTCAAATAATTCTCAAGCGTAAGCAAAGAGCTATATTCCATTAGGGACACATGTTGATGGATAAGGATGAGAAGTTCGTGGATTACACATAGCACTGCATTAATGACTTAGACAATACCACTTGATAATAATGAGGCATTCCTGCATTATATCTGGGACTTCTTATGTAGTAACTAAAAGACAGTGTCATGATTCTCATATATTTTTATTTCCTCATAAATCTTTTCTTGCTATAGAGGATCTCCAGAAATTGCACCAAGATCACCGGGACCAAGACACCCATGTCACAGTTGACGGATCACAGTTGTGTCCTCATTGGGAACTGCCCTCAGCTGGCTGCAGGGAACTGCCTCACTCAAGGTGATGCCCACTCCTGGGGGTAGCCATGGCCAGTGACTGGATGATGTGGGAATACAACAGCTGAATCCCTGTGCCTCAATTTGAGAAAATGCTGAAGGGCCACCCCAGCTCCCGAACTCCCAATAGAGGGAGAGGCCTCAGTTGCATCCCCACAGTGGACTAGCTTCTTCCTCTGCCCTGTTCTGTCTTCCCCACTTCCTTAAAAATTTATCTCTAGGGCTTACTCCCCACAAACCTTCTACATGCAACTCTGTGTCTCAGAGACTTTCTCCAGGGAACCCAATCTAAGATGACACCTTGTGGATTGTTTAGCTCTTGTAGTGTGGACTTAGATTAGTTGACCATGGTTAAAAAAAAAAAATAGTCCAGCGTTGAAAGGCAGAGTTAAATGATAATGAAATCATCAAGTTTTCAAGTATCAAGATGGGTGAAACGAAGCACTGGGAAGAACAAATATCAAAGTCAAATTCATGATTAAACACCAGGATTAGGAACTAAGAGTAAACAAGGTTGTCACTTCAGGCTACTCAAGAAGAAGGCAAGTCTGGTACAACTTAACTCAAGTGCACTGTCTTACTGGTACAAGTGTGCTTTTCAAAGAGTGGGAACAGTCTTATGTTAAAGTCATGATTCAGAGATTGACAGTCCTGAAGCTAATAATCATTAACTCTATTAAAAGATAAGGAAACTTAGAGCCAAGGTCACACTTTTATTCAGTAAAAGAGCAAGGGTTAAAATTCTGATCTGCCTGACTTCAGAGTACATCCTCATAATCATCATGTCATGGTCTTATTGTGATTAAATGAAATCATGTATTTTAAAAAGCCCAATATGGTGCCAGTTACATAGAAGCACCTTATAAATGGTCCTTATTATTATTATGCAATCTTAACTAAATTTCTATAAATATAGTAATGGATATGGAAAAGGCAATATGTTTTATGAGTACCTTATATTGTTACACAAGAAGGCAGTTAATTGAAGTGCATATAGCACATTTTTCTGACTCATGTTTTCTCAGTAGATATTGTTTTCTTTTCAGATTTCCTTGTGCTCTCTGCTTCTCCTTCAGGTGTATTGATGAGTAAGTGAGAGCTATCCTTAGTAAAGTAAGCTTTACTTGATTAAAATAAAGTAAAAGAAACAATCACATAAAGAAAGTTTACATAAATTGTGAGTAAAAACATACTTTGAGAAATCCTGTTTTATTGAAGACCCTTGAAGCAAGCCATTTCTAAGTAGAAAATGGCATGTGTTGCCCCATCTTTCTCTCTCTGACTATTGCTGCTAATGGTTAATCAGGATTTGAAAAGAAGCAATGGCAGTCCTTGCAATTAACTTGGTTTAAGTAATGCAATCATGCTAAAATTCATTTTTATTTTAATTTCAGAGATTAATCTGAAGGTCAAGTACCACAAAGGTGGTGGGAGGCTCCTTTCTGAGAGGGGTAAGCCCTCCACCTTGGTCCAGCTTCTTCTGTTACATAAGAGCCAGGGCCTCACTGAGCCAGCCTTCTCTGCCTTCTTGATATGACTTCCAGAGGGAAGGCAAGGCTACTGAAGCTGTGGTTCACATCTTCCTGTTGCAAGAAGAAAGGACTCTGTGAGGTGGAGGAAGGGTCTTGCTACAGCTGTCCCTGCACCTGTCATGCCTTGCCCCTCACTCTCTGTAATCACAGGGCCCTAACAGAAGGAATCTCAGCCTTCTGCTTTCAAGGCTCCCTCTCTCTTCAGTAAGGATGTTCACACATGCACTTCCAGTCTGAATTAGAATGCTTCCAGAGAAGAGAAAGGCATTGCTTCACAATGTGTACCTTTAACTCATTCACTCATTCTCCATCAACAAACACTGAATGATCATTTTGATGGGCAAAAATACTATGAGATATAAAGATAATCAAACTAGCATTCGAACATTTAAGAAGTTTAATCACATCAATAATAAGACATATACCAAAACAATTAAATTTCAGTCAAACGTGATAAATGTCTGTTATGGGCTGAATTGTGTCCCTCCAAAATTCATATGTTGGAGCCCTAACCCCGAGGACCTACATTTGGAGACAGGGTCTTTAAAGAGGTAAAATGAGATCGTGGAGGCAGGGCTAGTCCAATATGACTAGTGTCCTTAAAGAAGAGGAGATTAGGACACAGAGGCACAGAGAACTAAGACCACGTGAAGACACCAAAAGACGCAGCTCATCTACGTGCCAAGGGGAGAGGCTTTCAGAAGAAATCAACCCTGCTAACACCTTGATCTTGGACTTCTAGCCTGCAGAACTATGAGGAAGTGAATTTCTGTTGTTTCAGACACAGTCTGCAGTATTTTGTTATGGTAGCCGCAGCGAACTAACACAGTATCCTTGTACACTGATAGAAGAAGATAAAAAGATCACTTGACATGTGTGCGCGCGCGCGCGCGCGCACACACACACACACACACACACACACACACACACACTAATTGAAGTTAAGCGAGTCTTCAGGATGTCTCATTTTAAAACATTGAGACATTGTTTCACTCCTTAAACTTCTCCTGTTCAGAACGATTACCAACTGTGTTCTTGATCACATTTGTAAATTCTTTTATTACTCTAGAGTCTAATTTTTTGGTATGTGAAAACTGAATACTATTTAAAGGGTCTAGGTGTTTGCTTATATCTTCTCTCGTGTACTGAGTTTCAATCCCCCTGACACCCTTTCTTTTATCTCCTTGTTTAAGAAAACAAAAGAAAATAATAGTTCACTGTGTGTTGTTTCTGTCGGATTAACAAAAGTGTGCATCTTCCCTCAACAGTTCTGTCTCTTGTTCAGCTTATGTTCTCGTCTGCTCTTGGTAAAGATATGCATTTCTTTACTGTCTTGAGCTCTTTTTCATAGATCTCAAGATAGTCTGGGCTTTGGGCTATGCTGACTATATTGTGCAGGCTGCCTGCTCCTTTTAAGACATTCCATTCACACTCTCAGTTTAGTGACCCCAACCTCTCTGTCAATTCTCCCTTGATTTTTACATGTTCTTTTAAATGCTGATCTCAGAGAGCTCTGTGTGTAGCCAAATTGTTCTCTTTTCTTTTAGTCTTCTGTGGAATTATCAAAATTTTGTCAGAAATCCATTCTGGAAGACCGCATTATTGTTTAGTATCAAATTTTATTTAAACTTGTTTACATAATAAGAAAATGAATGTCACCTCACTGTAAAATTGTTTTTTAATAATATGGAAGTTTAGAGAACAAAAAGATACATTTCCTCTGTGTCTACACCCATTCCAATTCCATACTCAAAGGTAGTTGTCATTCATACCTTGATGCTTCAATATTGTTTTCCAGCTATTTGCTGGAGGAGGTCGTTGAGAGGACCTCATGGTTGACCCACAAGATAGCTCCCTAGACATGCTCCTCACTCCCTCCCCTGGTCTTGGAAGGTATGACCCACCCACCCTTCCCACAATAGGAGCTGCTTCAAGAACACAGCCTTGAGAGAGCAATGTGTTATTTGGACTATCTGGGCTGAATATGTGGCTGAACCCCATTGAGTCTGCTATATGAACTTTAAGATTCTGGCAGGTGGGTGCAGAGATCTACTCATCTTGCAGCCGCCTAAGACAAGCCTCATATGTGAGTTCCCTTGATATTAAAACTGCCACCTACCAATCTGGAGTGGCCTGCACCTTTCTTTGGTCTATCTTTGTCCTGCATATATGGGGACCAGTTATGGATTTCACCCAGGGAACTCATGCAGTTTCAAACCAACAACACTTAAATATGGCAGACGATATCTTATCTGGATGTCTGAACACCAGAAGTTTTTAAGATTTTATAGTCTATTCTTTGATCATCACTTTATAAACCAAAGTGTCATCATGATTAAAGGAATTATACTGATGATGCTATTGTGCTATAGCACATGATGCTTGGTGATAGTGCTGCAAATACCCAATTGGTATTGCCATAGAGTCATTGTTCTTTGTGACACAGGAAAAGAGTGTGGAACCTAAGGAAGGAGTTACATTAATGTCCCAGTACTGTTGCTGGAATGGCATAAGTTGTCTAGGATTTATAGCCATGCATATGTTTGGACAGTTAAAGCTCTTTTTAAACCACTGAAGTTCTCAAATGTTTATTATATGTTTAAATATGTTTTCTATTGTAGTCTGCTATGGACTTGAAATGTCTAAATGTCGGAAATAGCATTAAACCAAAACAAGGCAAATCTGGATTATAGATAATCGACACACATGTGAGTACCTTTCTTTGGCCTTTTGAAAATCTAACATGTCCATTGTGGAATTTTTCATGTCAGGACAGCTAGCCCTCCCTCACACTATTTGACAGCTGCATAGTCGTGCAGGGCTTGTACATCAGTTGTGGTCCTAATAGGAAACATACGTGGGCAGGGTTAAGGGAACCAGAAATGGATGGTGAAGCACAAGGTTTTAGCAACAGAAGAAAGAGTTACCACCTCAAGGCCTGAGGAAATAGGGAGAGAATGTTCTTTGCTCCTGGCACCTAGTGAGAGCTGTGGCCATGGAAGGCTTCAGCCAATGGGAGGTCTGGCCATTAGTAGAGGAATGCAGTCACTCCCAACCACAGTATGGCAGAGAAGTAGCAGAGTAGCAATACCAGAAATACCTTTTCCCTCTCCAATCCTATTGATATCTCCATGGGCTGATCCAACCCCAGGTCAGCTTCCCAGGAATCAGAGCGGGGCAGAGAATGGATGTTGAGGAGCACTCACAGAATAAAGAGCATTGCATGCATATAGGAGTCATTCTAAATATATTGATTGAGAACCAGCTATTGTGCCAGGCTTTGTTCCAGCTCAGGGGATATAATAGAGAATGAAGCAGACAAACACATTGCTTTCAAAGAGCTTACAATTCTAGGGTGGGGGGAAACAATAAAACTAACACATATATGAATACTGCTTGTCAGGTGCCAGACATTGTTCTAAGTGCTCTGTATATGTTCTCTCAGTAAATAAAGTAATAGCATGAACCGTTCTTTAATGATGGAACATTTCATGTTGCACCTGTTTTTTCTTTTTTTTTTCTTTTACCAAAATGCCAAAGTAAATTTTCTTGAGCAGACATAGAAAAGATTCTGTGGAAAAGACTTCTAGATGTGAAACTGCTGAGTCAAAGGGAAAGCATTTTTTCAGCTTAATAGATTCAGTCAAATAATTCTCCAGAAAACTGCACCAATTCAGACTCTGATGATGAGAGTGTCAGTTTCCCCGGATCCTTGCAAAATCTCACTACCATCTCATTTTTTCCCCAATCATCCAAGCAGGAAATGACACCCCATTGTTGTTTTAATGTTTTCCCCTGATTACCTGTGAGATTTAGCATGTCCTTTTCTAGTTATTAGCAGTATTAGTAATTTCTATTTATGAGCCGTTTGTCATATTATTTGCTCCATTTTTTAAATTGGATTTCTTACCTTTTTAAAAATTGTTGACATTTAAAAAGTATACTAGAGTGATAATCTTTTATATGTTTTTTTTTCTTTTAAAAGTATTTTCTCCCAATCTGGTGCTGGTCTTTTTGCTTTATTTAAGATAACTTGCACTCTACAGAATGTTCATTGAGCTACAGTTAATCTTTTCTTATACGGCCTTTGGGGTTGTCACATATTAGGAGGCTTTTTTCTATCCCAGGGGCCTAAAGGTTTTTCTTGTTTCTTGGGTTTTTTTCCTAACACCTCTGTGACCTTCTAAATATAGATATATAATTTCTGTGGAATTTCTTTTTGTATACGATGAGTGGTAGAATTATAACATTAAGTTTTCCAATATGGGCATCCAATCATTACACACTACATACTGTACAGTGAGCCTTTCCCCCCAGTTCTTTGAAAATACATTTTCTACTATAAACTGAAAGGAATTCATTAATGATGAAACACATTTGCAGTCCTGGGATAAAGATACTTAGTTATGTTAGCCATTTAACACAGTAAAAGATTGAATTTGCTGATTTAAAAAATTGTGTTTATGTTCATATGTGACATTGGGCTATTATTGGGTTTTTGTGATAGTCTTGTATTATTAGGTTGGTGCAATAGTAGCCTTGTGATCAGTACGAAAGTTTTAATCACTTTATTTACTTTGTAACAGCTCAAATAACAGGAATTATTAGATAACTCTTAAATGTCTTACAGGATGATTTGATTAAACTCACGAGCTAAACAGATTCATTTAAAGTGCTGCTTTGAATACTTTCTCCTTTTTATTATTTTGATATTGGTTTATTGAGGTATTTTATTCGCTCTTCAGTCATTTTTTGGTCACTCGTATTTTCATAGAAAATAATTGTTTCATCTAGATTTTCAAATATATTGATGTAAATCTGCACCTAGTATTTTCTTCTTATTTTTCATTTTCTCAGCATCTGTAATTATATTATGTTTCTTTTTCCTAGTGTGGATTATTAGTGATTTTTTTTTCATGTTAATCAGAGCTGCTAGAGTTTTTTTGTTTGTTTTTTGGGTTTTTTGTGAGGAAGATTGGCCCTGAGCTAACATCTGTTGCCAGTCTTCCTCTTTTTACTTGAGGAAGACTGTCGCCGAGTTAACATCTAAGCCGGTCTTCCTTTATTTCGTGGGAGGCTGCCACAGCATGGCTTGACAATTGCTGCTAGGTCTCCACAGGGGATCCAAATCTGTGAACCCAGGGCCACAGAAGCGGAGTGCACAAACAACCACTGTGCCACTGGGCCAGCCCCACCTGCTGGAGTTTTTAATACTTTATTTATTAATATATATATATTTTTTTAAATCCACTTTTTGGCCTTTTAAACCACATATAATTTTTAAAAGTTTTCTATCTTATGAAGCCTGAATTTATCATTGTTTATTCTGTCTCTCTATGTTCCTCTTGTAATTATTTTCTAACATCTCAAATTAAAGTCTTAATCTATCATCTATTTATTTCCTTTCCTAATACGTGCATTTAAGGCTATAACAGTTTTTCTAAGAACCAGTTGGGAGGGAGAGAGGGAGAGAATAAATTGTTATTCAAATACTTTCCATCATGACTTACATCAGAAGATGCTGAAATGCAATTTGGGGTTGATACTCATAGACACTAGAAACTACATCTCAAGGTGAGGTGTCAGACCCACAATGCAGAATTTGTAGAGAGGCAGCAGGGCCTCTCTCCCAATTTCCTCATCCACCCATCCCTCCCAGACAGAGGAGTCAGTTAGCCAGAAGGGGAGAAGGAGGAGAAGACAGAGGGGAGGAAAGAGAGAAACCAGCCGGCCTCCTTTCCTTAGACGTTTGCCTGCAGTAGGACCTAGCGTGGAGAGGAGGAGATGCCTTCAATCAAGATCAGAGTTCTTGATGATTACATACAGCTGGACGCTTCAATGGCTGCATTGAGACTCTGACAAACGAAACAGGAATTATTCCTTGAGTGTAAATCATGAGGCTACCCAGCTAACCTGAGCTGCGCAAGAGGGGAAAATAGCCCAACTGAACAAATGCAAAAGGACAATGAGATGCAAAGTAGGGTCCCTTTATGACTACATCCCATGAGTCATGTTTGTTCACATTATGGTGACACCGATTAATCTAATAATTTCTGAGAGGAAGTGTTAATATCTCCCATTTCGGTTATATCTTTATCTACTGGTCCTTATATGTTTCATCAAGTTTGCTTTGCTTATTTTAAACTGACGTGGATAGAGGAATAAAGGCTCCCAACTGTTATAAGTTCTTAGTAAAATAGACCTTGTATCATAACAAAACAGGCCTCTTCATCCAAATGAATAGTGTTCACATTGAATTCTATTTTTTCTTATATTAATATTGTCACACTAGTTTTTTAAATAAGGTTTTCTTTGGTATTTTTTCCATCTTGCATTTTTAAACTTTGTGTCATTTTGTTTGGGATATGTTTCTTGAAAATAGCATTTAACTAATGTCTGACTTGTCTATTTGTTTTTATTCTGTTCCACTGTTTAACTTTTTTTACCCAATCCAATTTTATCTGTCTCATAGGAAAATTTAAACCTTTATATTTATTTTTATTAGTTTTGATTTATTTATTTAATTAATTATTTTTATTTATTTCAATATGAGACTTCAACACGGTAAATTATTTTAGGTTATTAATTTGCCATGTGATCTTGTTGCTTCAGTTGTTCTCCTCTTGAGCTTTGGGTCAGAATTCTCTTCTAAGTGATAGACACACATTTCAAAATAATATGAGAAAAAATGCATGTGTGTTTATGGAAAGGCTGAAACATGGAAAACAGAGAAAGTGGAAGGGAAGCTCCCTCAATGTTCACAGAATATCAGAGTTTAAAACCATGTCAGGTAATCTCTCCACATTTCTATTACCAACTTATCTTCCTCTCTTTGTTGGCGTCATCTTCCCAGGCTTCTCCTCCATGTAGCTGACTTGAATAGTCATACCTGTAGTCTCATATTCTTATAACTCACAGTCTTAAGGGAGAAAAAATGGTCGTTTCCATCTCTTCCTCAGTAAGACAAAGTGCAGGAAAGGATTCAGATTGACATAGTTTTGATCATGTGTCTGCTGTTAGACCAATGATTGTTGCTTGGGACTTGGGTGAGCAGGACTAGAGAGAGAGATTCTATTAAAAGGACAGGGGAAGGAACAGTACTTTGAAGACAGATGTCATGTCCCTTAGGCCTCACTCATTTGGGTTCAATCTAATTTTCTCTAGCAGTTTAGACATTTTGTAATGTATATTCACTACATATTTTAATTAATTTTTCTATTTACATATATATTTTTTCAGTACCTATGTCCAAATTCTAAATGTGACGGAAAGTTAAGCGTGATTTCACTATCCACCACCAGTCATGTTGGTATCGTGTAAGGATCAAAAGTTCTAAATTGTTTTCAATTTTATAAGCTATATTCCAATAATTATTTGTTTTAACTATACTCTTCCTGGCTCACTTATCCTCAATAGTAGTAATTTTGTCTACATTTACCTTTCTGTTGAAAATTACCAACCCAGCATGTGGTATTGAACTTCGTTAATATAACCACTAAAAGAAATTACTTATGGGGCACTTGCAATGAGGTTGTTGGTAAAAAATCTACTTATATAGACACTTGTTTGCATAATAACATGCACCTAAATACTCTGGGGTATATTAAGTATATGTATAAATAAACTATGTTCTAAGTTCTGGATCAGAATGCCAACTTCAGAAAGCTCTACTCACAGCACAGCCTAGAAGCAAAGGTCCAAGCTAAATGCTACCTTAGAATTATAACATGGATTCCAAAAATTCAGGAAACTGCACTTTATACTTTTCTGAAATTTGTTTTTATTGTGGTGAGATATACACAACATAAAATTTTAACAACTTTTAGGTGCACGATTCGGTGGCATTAGTTACATTCCCAATGTTGTGCAACCATCACCCCTATTTCAAACTTTTTCATCACCCCAAGAAGACACTCTAACCATTAAACAGTAATTTCCCCTTCCCCTCTCCCTCAGTCCCTGGTAACCTTTGTCCTTCTTTCTCTCTCTGTGAATGTGCCTATTCTAGATATTTCATGTACATGCACTCTTACAACATTTGTTCCTTTGTATCTGGTTTATTTCAGTAAGCGTAATGTTTTCAAGATTCATCCAAGTTGTAGCATGTTTCAGAACATTGTTCCTTTTAATGGCTGAATTATATAACCTCATTTGTGTATACCACATTTCATTTATCCATTCATCTCCTGATGGACACTTTCTACCTTTTGGCTATTGTGAGTAATGCTCCTATGAACATACATGTACAAGAATTTTTTGAGAACCTATTTGCAATTCTTTGGGATATATACCTAAGAGTGGAATTGCTGGGTCATATGGTAATTCGATATTTAGCTTTTAGAGGAATACACTTTTTATCAACCCAAATGAACATGGGTTGATGTTTCTAATCATATAACATTATAGAATTCTTAAAAATGTTCTTAATATGGAATATACGACTACTTAGAAGGACGTGGAGGAGAGATTCAAATATCAGATGAGAATTTAATCAGATAGTTCTTTTAACCTGAAGATCTAGGATAACATTTCATTATGTTTAGCCATTTATTTATTTCATCTATCAACAAAATCAAGGGTAAGAAAAATATGATAATGTCTTAATCTGAAGAGTGTGATAGACAGGAGCAATTTGATGAGATGCATCTGATACTATCAGAGTATAAGGTGCTCTGTGCCTAGAGAAATAAATCCACAAACAAAGCAAAAAACTAAACGGATGCACTTGAAAACCCTGGATAACCCAGTAATATTGACCAATAAGACAATATAATCACCTCAGTGTTTAGAGGAAGAAAAGTTTTAAAGGAAACACACACTTCTATTAAAGGAAACACGCACTTCTATGAGAATTTGAAAATTTGGTTTGAAACACAGATAGAAGAAGATTCAGTGACCTATTGAGTTTAAATGGTGGGCTAATATGCATTAGCCGTAAAGAGACTTGGAGTAGAGCACACGTATACAGAACAAGCCTTACAAGTGAGATGTGTGGCAACTCCACTCCAGGTCCCTCTCCAGGGGAGTTTACCTCATTGAAGCCTCCACCCTGTGTCATAGAATCTTAGAGTATCTTAGAAACCGTTCTGAATATAGGATGGAAGAATGCTCAGGGGGACGTTGGAGGAAAGGTTCAAGTACAGAATAAAGATTTCACCAGAAGAAGATTTAACTTGAGATACATTATAAACCTGAGGTTCTATGATGCTATGCTATTATGCTTTACTATGAATTTGCTTCATCTATCAATATAATGGATCAAAATTAAGAAAAAAATTGTGATGGTGCTGTACACGAATCACCAGTCTGCTTCACCTCAGGAGCTTAGAGATCTGGACGTTTGGGGCAATTTCAGACAATTTACCAAATGAACTCCTAACTGCAAGTCCTCACTGGAGTCAGAGCTGAGAACATCTGTTCTCACTGGATTTAACATAGATCATACATTGAAAATGTCATTTAAATATAACATCAGTGAACAGTAAAACACTAGTATAGAGAAATTAGCTTGTGTTGTGGGTATTATTATCTACACATTAGTATTTACTACACATGAAATGTCTTTTCCTGAAGAGTGAACTCTTTTGTATTCATTATTTCTACGATTGTTAAAGCATCTCTTAAAATAGAATCATACTATCATAGGACTTTAGAAATAGAAAGAATCTTGAAGATCTCTGGTCCTCATTTTACCATGAAGGAGAATGAAGCTCAGAAAGGCCAGGGGTTTGCATCAGAACTTCAGTGAGGTAGTGACAGAAGTGGCTCAGAGACTCCATGTCCTAAACTTCATGTCCTAATTATTTTTCTTTTGTTGTGAATCCATAAGTGTGCTGCTTGAGTTGTAGTGAGGAAAACATGGCAGAGAGTAGGTGGTTTGCTCTTGGGTTCTGGGATAACTGGTAGAGACTGTGTGTGCTATTTGTTTTCCACATCTTCACTCCAGTGGTTTTCCCTTTCAGCTAACCTACCTTTCATATGTATCTTATGTTGCTGTTATCCCAGGCAATTGGCGCCCTGTACCCAGGGCACAGAGCAGAAAAGAGGCAAAGAGGGTTGGGTTACCTCCATGACACAGGAAGTGAAGGCCTGATGCCAAGTTCCAGAAGAGTAGAAATTCCAGGGGTGTCTAGAAAGCCTGCTTCTGTCTGAGGCTCCTTAGCACACGCCCAGCCACACTAGTGACTCCTGATGCTGGAAGCAGGTGTCCTGCACTACATCAGCACAGAGGGGTGACTACTATCCAGGGATCCTGCCGTTTGAAAAGCCCTCTCCAAGCATGCATTAGAAATCTGGATCAGGTCTGCATCAGCTATGCCAACTTCATTACTGCCAGGAAGGAAGCAGCTTTTCAAATGAAAAGAAGATAAATAAGCTTCTTGTCATACCAATTCCAGACAAAAATAGCTGAACTGCTGTTTAATATGAAGCAAATTGCTGTAGAAGTACAGAGCTTGTTTTCATTTTAAGGAATCTGTGTCTAGGTACTTAAGTCTTCAAAAAGAACATAAGATACAATATGCTCTTTATTGAACATCTTAAATTATTTCATTTTTATGGTATAATACTTAATTTTACTTCCAATCTTTAGTTCATCTCAGAGTTGATGGCATTTCTTATTTCCATTATTTGAATCTTCTTTTCCCGGACCTACTCAAATAGGATGAGCACGGTTCTAGAGTTTCTTTAAACCGAGAAAGTATTTGTATTGAAAAGATCACTCTCTTTGTGCAAGCACCAGGTGGCAATAGATAGCATCAAACATAAGTGTAATTTGGCCAAAGGAAACATCAATTTCATAATCATGAAATTCCAGTTACTTAAGCTTATCCATCTAGCCTGCACTTATTCCACTTTTTTTTTCTTTGAAGCTGAAGTAACTCTTATGTTTGCTATTTGGTACCTTGCTTCAAAATTTCAGTTCTTCTTGCTGCAATTGTTTTGTGGCAGGAAACTGTGACCCTAATGACGCTTGAAGTCATCCTCAGTGGTTGTTTGCTCCTGGGCTTTTTCTGATGTCTGATAATGTCAGTTTGGGTGATTGTCGCTAGCAGCCTTAAAAGGAGATACAGGCCATGCTTATTGAGGCCCTCACACCTAGTTGCTGTGGTGTGACAGATCAGATATATGCTACTAACCAAGGACTTAAATGGTTAACACAACCTCTTTTCTGCTCACTCGTACCTTCTCCTGAAATCCACGTTAAGAGATACCTGCCCTGGGGCCAGCCCAGTGGCACAGCGGTTATGTTCCCACGTTCCACTTCGGCGGCCTGGGATCTGCCAGTTCGGATCCCAGGTGCAGGCATGGCACGACTTGGCAAAAGCCATGCTGTGGTAGGCGTCCCACGTATAAAGTAGAGGAAGATGGGCATGGATGTTAGCTCAGGCCAGTCTTCCTCAGCAAAAAGAAGAGGATTGGCAGTAGTTAGCTCAGGGCTAATCTTCCTAGAAACAAAAAAAGAAAGAGATACCTGCCCCTTCTTCTTGTTTCAGGACTTGGCTAGGCTCACCCTGTTTCACACATATCTAGAAAGATGAACTGTTACTATTTGCAGATGGACTAAATTTAACTTCTGTATTTATGATTTCTTTGATTTTTCCTTCCCCCAGCAAACCTAGACTGGACCAAGTATCTGTGTTCACTCTTACAATGGCTTTCTAATAAGGATCAATCTTCCTGACTACATTATAAGTTCTTAGGGGGCAGGGGCTCTGTTCTGCTAAGGTTCTGGACACAGAATAAGGGCGCAGTGAAAACTTGTTGAATTCAACAATTCAAGGACCCAAGGTGGACTTTATAGAAGTGCGCTGAATGATACCTTGGGATATTTTCACTCTATTATTGGCCTTTTCATTAGTGATTTATTAACTACAAGGGAACGAGCATAATATTTGGAGTTGGCTAGATTTGAGTTAAATTCCAAATCTATCATTTATCTATGGTATGATTTAAACATCTTCAGTCTTGGTTTCCTTGTCTTTCAAATGGGATAATGATGCCTCTTTTATAAAGTTTTTACAGGGGTTAAATTGACATTAAAACTGTTAATCATTATATTTGTCACATATCATAGGAATTTTTCCATCTTGACAAGAAAATACAATTGTTTCCATCTTTAACGTGATTGTATTCATGAACGATCTTGGATTTTGTTGACGATTCAGATCTCACAAGTAGTCAAACACAGGTGCAAAACTATAGAGCTAATGGAACCTTACAAATTATAAAATCTAGTGGCTTTGAAGCTTGCATAGTTCTTGGATGCTCCATTCAAGCAAAATCCTTCTAGGTGATCCCAAACTAAACATTAATTAGCCAAGATGTTGAAGCAAAGATAGAGATAATTGAGTCCCATCTCTTCATCTCTCCCTTCGCTACCATTCAATGAGCATCAACTAAGGAAATTCCTGAATTTTTAGGATTTCTCAAACGCATGTTTTAAACCCACTGGATGGTCCAGCCTCTTCATTTTATAGATGAAAAAAAGCTAGGAGTCAGAAACATCATATTATGCTTGCACGTCACACAGCTCATTAATATCAGAGCTGTGGCAAGAACCAGATTTTCTGATTTCCAATGTGGTGCTTTTTCCACACACCATAGGGCTGCATGTGTATTCAGCATGAAAAGGACAGTTGGTCCCATATCGATCTTTCAGTCCCAACAAGTCCAGATAACAGCAACAATTAGCAATATCTAATTTTTATTGAAGGTTTACTGTATATCACACACTATGCTGTGTATTTTAGAACCATTTCATCTAAACATTGCAAAACCCCTATGATTTAAATATTTTTACTGTCACCATTTGACAATGGAGAAATTAGAGAGGTCAAATAACTTGCTTAAAGTTACTCAGCAAGAAAGTCTCATGGTGTGTGCCAAACTCGTATCTTTCCAACACCACAAACCATATTTAAACAACAACACTGTGCTTAGGATACCAAGAAAAATAGATACAAAAATTGTTTACATCAGCAACCTCTGAAATTTTCAAGGCCAAACAAAGATAGTAACTGATGTTAGCCAGGGAGAAACATTCATCCAGTTCCAAGCTTTCTATTGCATGCATTTGAAAAGGATCTGTTAATTATTTTCTTTTCTTTAATAAACCATTTTCTTTATTAAAAACTATTAATAACCATACTTCTTAAATCATGCTTGCATTTCTCAAACATATTTCAATTTTAGTCAATATTTTTCTAAGAAAACAGTCTTTGATCCATGATAATACACTAACATTAAACCTTTAAATTAAATAACAAAGAAGTATAATCATGACTTAACTAGGTCTTACAAGTTAATCTAGATTTTTGTTGCAAAAATCATTTTAACAGAAAATAAACTTATGGACATTTTTGGTTATACTCCTATATAAATTTTTGTTTGTATAACTCCAAAAGCATCCATTGTAAAAGTCAAATATGTAATCAATGAATTATTTTTGCACTGACTTTTTAGTGCATTCACTTGTTTTTTCCTTGTCTAGTGTAATATATATTTATGCTGGTTTTATATTGATTACATACTTTCATACTTAGAAACTTTAGTGGTTCCCTTATGTCTAAATTCTCCAGGGTAGCATACAAGGCCCATCACAATGTTGTCCTAAACTGTCCTCAGATTGACCATTGCATATCCTCCCCCCTTGCCCTCTTCTCCAAGAGCAATGAATTTCAAGCCATCTCTCAAGTACTGCGTCCCTTTATGTCTGTATGTTTCAGCACGTTTCTTCCTTGTTGACTCTTCATACTCCTTTCTCTGCTGAATTGTTTCTTTTTCAAGAACAACTGAAATATTGCTTGTTCCACCCTCAAATAATTAGCTCCTTCCTCCTCTGTACTTCTACTGTATTCTGTTCATACATGATTGTAAAATTTAGAGTACCTTATACTTGATTTGCATCTCTATATCCTCTATCTATCTATCTATCTGTCTATTAATCTATCAATCTATCATCTATCATCTATCTATCCATAGGGAGAGAGAGAAGACAAGCATCTAGAGAGAAAGGAGCACATCCTATCTATCTTTGTATCTACAGCCTTGTATAGTACCAACAAAAATATTCTAACAATTTCTAAGTAATTTCATTTTTTTAAAGTCTGTGAAGTGTGATGTAGATATTTTAATTCCCATTTTGCAAGTGATAAGATGAGATGAAGTTGCAAAACCACAGAGTAAATCAAAGTTATAGCTGGCATCAGAGAACAGGTATCCTAAAAACAGGTCCAGACCTTTCCCCTTCTACCAATGAATTGTAAAAATACTCTATTTTTCATTGAGATATAATAATTATGTTTCTTTTTTAAAAAATTACTATGGAGTAACTTCTCCTATTCTGCAGGAAGAAGAGAGATCATATGTGAGATAGGCACATGTTCTTAGGTGCTATCCAAGGAAGGGTTTGCCAAGACTACTGTATATTCTGGGAGCAAATACATTTTCTCTCATTCATCTTATCTCTTTTTTTTAAAACTACTTTATTGAGGTATAATCGGCATACAAAAAAATGCACGTGTATAAAGTGTACAATTTGATAAGTTTTGTCACATGTATACCATAAAACTACCAGCATCAAGATAGTGAACATATCCATAATATCCAAATATTTTGTCATGCCCCTTTATAATCTACCCTCACCTGACGCCATCCCCAAGCAACAACTGATCTGTTTTCTGTCCCTATAGATGAGGTTGCTTTTTCTAGAGTTTTATGTAAATAGAATCATACAGTATGTACCCTTTTTTTGGAAAGGAGAGAAGGTTTGACTTCTTTCAGTCAATATAGTTATTTTGAGACTCATCTATGCTGTTATGCACATCAGTAATAATCCCTAAAGTCACTACTTGCTCTAAACTTCTATTATTTCAAAGGGAACACACCACATTTATCTTAAAATATTACCATCATCTATTCACGTTTGTCATATTACCCTAACTCTTCCTCATCTCCTTAGACCATCAATCCCAGCTTTTCCATTGTATTATCTTTTGAGATATACATTTCTAGATTCAGTCGGGTGTCTTGAAAAAGAAGGTTTCAAAAAGTTAGCCCCAAGAACTTCAAGAGGTAAAGTGATTTTAAGGTTTGGTCGAATTCATACGTCTCCTAATGTTCTGTCAATGCCGTTCTTAGTTGACCATATTACACAACACTAAGTGGGGCCTCTGCAGACTTCCTTGTCTTCTAATTGATCTCACTGTTTCTCCATTTTCTCTGTCACGTAACCCTATTTCCCCTTTCTCCATTTTATCTATCAATCTAGCAGTGAATTCTCCCTAAATAATCCGAATAAGTTCCCTCAAGTGGAATCTTCTCGTCGTCACTAGTCATGATTCATATCTTCATTTCTTGTATTATTTTTTCACAAATTAGTCCTTTGGCTGCACCATAATATTGTCATTAATCTCTGAGACTTTTTTCTATTTGTCTTTGTCTTTCAGGGAAAGAAAGAACATGATGCTTCGGGGAAAATATATTCCTCTTTATCTGGAATGCCCTTTGCCTATCAACCTCATTTTTGCCAACCATTTTTTCCAGACTCACTTTGAATTCTTCCCCCAATCTTCCAAAGTCCACCTATTTTGAATTCATATGTTTTCCTTGTGCTCCCATAGCACTTCGTTTACACCATTATTAAGCATTTAGTCCCATTAAATTTGTGGTAGGGTTGAGTATGCAGAAGATATCTTCCTGTGCCTGTGAGCTCCTAAATGGCAGCTTTGAATCTGTGAAAATGCCTTGCATCCATGGGATAAATATTATTATCTCAGTAGCTTTTGTGTCATTCTCCCTTCTCTGAACAGATGTAAAAGGTCCCATGGTGATTTTCCCATCACCCCTCCTTGTGGACCCAGTAGGTCTCTTCATGGTCAGTTTCTTTCTTTTCCTTCTAAACTCCTTCTTCCTTTAAAGTGAAAGATGACTAATATGTGGAGGTGGGATAACGGGGTGACAAAGTAGTAAGAGGTGATTGAATCTATCTAGGATTAAAGATAGGAGGAGAGGTTGTCATATTTGATTAAGATTTATTTCTAGCAATTTCTCCCATCCCATATCTTCAAATTAAGTGAGTAGAAATGACATCGTTTCTTCTGCTTACTTGGTATACCACTTTAAATTATCACTTATTAGTGACACGTTATTTTATTAACCCATCTCTACCCATTTCTCCACCCCTTAGGGCTGCCTTTAAAAAATAGAGTGAGGGGCTGGCCCCGTGGCCGAGTGGTTAAGTTTGCGCGCTCCGCTGCAGGCGGCCCAGTGTTTCGTCAGTTTGAATCCTGGGCGCCGGCATGGCACTGCTCATCAAACCATGCTGAGGCAGCGTCCCACATGCCACAACTAGAAGGACCCACAACTAAGAATATACAATTATGTACCGGGGGGCTTTGGGGAGAAAAAGGAAAAAAATAAAATCTTTAAAAAAAAACAAAACAATAAATTGTTTAAAAAAAAATAAAAATAGAGTGAACTTCTTCCCAAGGTTAGTAAGTGAAATTTAATGTTTAATTTCTACAACAATTAAAAATGCATTTTATGGCTTGGAGTTATTCACCTAGTTGTCTTGCACTCACATTTTTAAAAAGAGAACTGCTTAGTCAAGTCACTTCACCTTTTGGGATTTCCGTTTTTTCTCCTGAAGAATGAAGTGATTTGAAGTAGATGATCTCTGAGGTTCCTTTTATCTCCAAGTTTCCAGGAATCTGTGACTCTATAATATGTGCCCTACAGGAATTCTGCAAGAATTAACGTTTGTGAAATAATTTAAGGCTCAAGGATGAAATGTTTTATGCTAGCGCCATAAACCAGTTTTATTAAATGAAGCATGCCAGGGAAGTCTGTTGTGCCTGGGGATAGCTGCTGTCAGTGTCCCCAACACTGCCTGTGCCCAATACAGCCTTAGAAAGGGGAAAAGGGAACAAGAATTCCATTAATGGAGCTAGAAACCATGATGAGTGGAGAGCACAAATATTCCTGAAATTCAAACAAGTGATAACATTTACATACAGAAACTCATGCTTACAGGAGAGTTCATGAAAGGATCTTGCCTTGGTAGCCCGATTAACATGCTGGTGATATCTCTGAGCACCTGCGTATACAGTGTATCCCTGATGACTTCCTCTTCATGCTGAATTTTTCCTTGCCTGACTCCTTCTGCCCCATCAAAGCAAACCTGTTTTAAGACCTCGTTTCAACCATCTACGTAACTGTAATGATTACCAAATAATTGAGTTGGAATTCAAGGAAATTTAAAAGTATCAATTCATTTTTTTCTTGTATTTCTCAAATCAACAAATTAAGCCTCAGAGTAGTCAACAGACTATCAGAAATCACAGTTAATGCATAGTTATAAATAGGGCTGAATAGCAGATCCATAGCTCATAACCACTTCTTCTTTCACCACACTTATTATCTTATAAATTAATTCTAGTCTCAATACTGACTAATGGAGGTGTAATGGATCCCCTAGCTGCGTGTTGGCAAAGCCTTCCCTGCTTTAACCCAAAAGATTGAATGAATTGGATAATCTAGCACTTGACAAGGCCAGTGGAGCAGATATGGTACACAAACCCTGGAAGAGCTGGTATGAATTCCACCTCACCATCTAGGGATAATAAAGGAACCACGGTCAATAGACTTAGGCCATCAGTGGATTATTATTTTAATTCCTCTTTAGGTTTAATTTTCCATATGTGTGGAATGGCAAGGTTAGAATTAAAACCATCAAATTCAGAGAGTCATTTTTGTTATGGTAGATGAACATCAGTAATTTTAGGACGGGACACTGATGTATGGAATATATTGGAATTAGTTGTCCAGTGAGATCTTATCTGGATCTTTGTTTAGTGTGTGTACTAACAACATGGAGATCTTATAAAATATAATTTTTGCTTCAATAGGCTGGAGTGTGGGCCAAGACTCTGCACACCGGTGATGCTGACGCTGTCAATCTGAAGACCTCATGTTGAGTAGTGGTGCTATAATGCTCCTCAAACTTTAGCATGCTTCAGAATCACCTGGAGGGTTTGATTAAGCACAGATTTTAGAATCATATTCCAGAATGTCTGCAGAGATTCTGATTTAGTAGGTCTCGGGTGGGGCCTGAGAATTTGCATTTCTAACAAGCTCCCAGGTGATGTTTGACTGATGGAGGTCTGCATTTTTTGACCACTGCTCTATACTCTGCAACATCTCTTGTATGTTTCATTTTTAATTATTGCCATCACCAGATGTTGAATGATGAAACAATAATGATGGTTTTGTTTAGATTAAGAAGAGTAAAAGCCACAAAAATTTTCAAAGATTAAAATGAGAAACTAAACTATTCTAAAGTATAAAGATTCTGTTTGTCGATATTTTCCCTCACCTCAATTATCCTAAATTATAATACTTATGCCCCGGGTTTGTCTTTCTGCTGGACCCCATCAACCCAGAAGGAGATGGTAGGCTTTCCTAATAGAGTCAATGTCAGAAATTGCTTAGTGTGGGATTTTCAAGGAAATTTTAATAGAAAAAGCAGTTATGCAAGACACTGGTTTATATAGAAAGTGTGCAACTGAAAACTTCAGTGTGAATTAAAGCTGTGAAAAATTAACTATATTTCAGTACTACGGGAACATGCTCTTTTACAGGATGACTGACCACATTATTGTGACTTTACTTCTGTCAAGAATGAAGCAAAGTCAAGACTGAAGTGGAACAGTTGATGAGTATTACACATGACTTCTTTTAGCGACTTGAACATTTACGGATTCCAGCTAGCTCCCGATGCTCATTCCACATTATGATTTATTGTCTGTATTATTGAGTGGCCAGCTCCATGCATAGAGAGATGACAAGGGATAGGGATTCTGCTGCCCTTGGAAGACTAATTTTTTCATGGAATAGTTGTTTTGACCCCTTCTGAAACTTTTTTGCAGCCTAGTGTGGAAAAATCGTAGGCTTTCGAGTCCAGCAGATCTCACTTCAAACCTTAACACAGATAATCATTAGCAGGATGACCTCTATAAGCCTGCTACAAAATGGCACTAAAAATACCTGCTTGGCACGGTCGCTGTGAGGATTAGGGACAATATAAGTTAAGAAGTGTGTACAGTGCCCAGCATATAGCAGCTGTTTTCTATGGAGGAGCAATATTTTCATAAGCTTCCCTGGGAATGACTTTCCCTCCAGTCAAGTATTCAATGATCATGTAAGAATGACTCTTGTTAACTTATAAATATTGACACAAAAGATTGTATGTGACTATTTATGAGAACTGTGTGCATTTGTGAATTCATATTTACTTAGTATTGTTCATAATTAAGTTTGGAATTTCTAGCTAACTACGTATCTTAACTTTAAGTAGACAGTAATTTTTTTTAATAATAATGGTATAAGTTCTGAATTATTAACTAAATCAAAGTTTAATATTCTAAGAAGTATTAAAATGGATTAAGTTTTATGAAATAGCTCTGAGAAACTGTAAAAAAATAGTTCTTTAAACTATTAGAGGATGCATCAAATTGACTTCAATTCAAACAAACCTCCGTATCAAAGACAATATTAAAGAAAGAGAATAAATAGAAATGAAAAGGGAGGCAAGGTAATCATGTGATAGAGCAAGATGTGAAGAATTAACAAGTCATAATCAACATAGAAGTCATAAGACTGGACACACATGAGAGATAAAATTGTAATTTATAACGTTAGGAATAAGAATTTCTAATGCAGTTGATAAATGCATTGAATGCTGTCACAATGAAAAGAGTTTTCTCAAGCTGCCGAATGAGGTATCTACTCTATTGAAAAAGCTGATTAAGGGAATCCAAATTTAAGAACAAAAAAAGCTACAAAATATTACACGAATACAATTCAACAATGGAGATTATGATGAGTACCAAAATTAAACCAATAATCTATATGTTCATTCTCAAAAGATTATTAAACTCCAATCATATCTTATATGAGTACGATTATTAGTTGTCTTTACAATTACTAGATGATTAAGTATATAAAAATATGTTACTATTTTAATCACTAATTAGAATCTGTTAAAACAAGAAGTTCTATGTGGGTATCTCTAGTTATGATGCTTCTTCATTTTATGCAAACAGACTGATAGGATTTATATACCCAATCTATCACTTAATTAGTCACCATAACTTCCCAGTCTCAGAGTAAAATTTTATGGAAGGTGTTAAATAAACAATATTAAGAGCATCGCTAAAACCAAGTTGGTTATAGAATAAGCACATTGTAAATTGTTCTGCTATAATTATCATTTAATTACCATTGGTCTTGAGAATTTCCATCTTCTCTGGCCATGCTGCTATTGATTTCACCCCATATGGCATCAGTGTATCTGCGTCTTCAACATGGGCAAGCTTGCATCAGTGATGGTTATCCAAGTTTCCTTAAACCAGAGATTTGGACAAAGACTTTGTGTTGGGGAAAAAAGATAGATAGCTTTGACTTTGTGAAATATAGCATTTCCACTGCACTAAAACCACAGTCTTTTAGTCCCTCGAACACTTAATGATATTCTTACAGGATATGTTGGACTTCCCTGGATTTTTTTATTGCAGTTTTGAAATAACGTCATCTTCAACAACTCACATTCACATTTACACAATCACTTAGACTTCTGAGTGTTCATTTCAAACATTGCTTTTGTTTGATCTATTCCATAGTCATCTTTAACACAATCGATTGATACTCATTAAACAGAGGCTAAAAAGTCAATTGCTTTTTATGAAGAAAGGAAGTATTGTAAACTATAAATCACTTACCCATTTTAGAACTTGGAGTTTTCATAAAATAGATTTTCTTAAATCAAATCAATATATTTGTTGAGCAGCTAAACTGTGCTAAGTGTGGAAAATCAGTCAGTACTGACTGGAGAGACCCACCCTTCCAAATGGTGCACACAAAAATGCTATCAATGGAGACTTCTAAAAAATACAAAGAGTATTGTTTGTGTTTTGTCAGACCAACCAAATGCTGGCTGCTTTCCTGTAACATTTCTTACAAGAAATGACAAAAAAATCTATGATCCTGAGTTTCCTGTTGATAGTCTTGTAACCTAACATACTCAAAAAATTATTTTGATTTTGAAATAAATACAATGATTAGTTATGCTCTCAATTTATTGCAGCCAACGGGGTTGTATATTATAAAATAGCATTTGTATTTAACCAAGAAGCTGCTTTTACATCAATATGTTCTGTATATTACACAATTTATTTGAGAGTCAACTTCTTAACAGGCTACCATATAATTGAGAATAGACATACATAGACATTATAATTGACTCTTGTCCTGGCTGCCTAACTCATTAATAATTGAGAGCTGAAGGAAATGGTAGATGATGCAACAGCAGGCCAATTCTTCTTGGATAGTTCTGACTTTTTTATTTGCTTCACCAGCTTTGTTTTTAGAAGCAATATACTGCACAGGCTTTGGAGCAGGAGAGATCTGAATTTGAATCCAGGCTCTGCCATCTAGTGGTAATGAGACCTTAAGAAAGTTATTTATCTTCTTGAATCCTTAATTAATTTATCTAGAAACATATAACAATTAACACTGCCCACCCAGGACTTTTGTGAGGATTAAATAAGACAGTGTATGCAAAGGTCCTGGCTCTTAGTAAGGGTCCCATAAATGTGGTAATTATTACGACTGACATCATTAACAAATGCTGTGTTACATCACTACATAGATACAAACAGGCCGTTGAGGGGGAGGGCAAAGGAGGAGAGGTGGGTGGACAGGTGGGTAAGTGATGGAAGTGGAAGTGGCAGCAGCTGCCATGTCTCCCATTTCAATGCTTTAAATACTTGGCTGCTCCATCTCAGCCTAAAGCCTACTTTGGAACAAACAGCTATTTTGTATTTATGATATAATTTTGAAAATAAATAGAAACTAAGGACAGAATATTAACGCAAAGGAATTCTTATTTGCACTTTTAGAAAAGAACAGGAATAACAAAAAGGCTAGGACAAATTTTATCATTTGTGCAAATGATAAAAAAAGGAAAAACACATGGTAACCAGAGAGAGTCATGGTGGGAATGTTTCATTTCTTTCTCTACGTGTGATGTTTTTCGCCATAGACATTCTCACTTTCTTGATCTGAAGATTTTCCCTCCACTAAAATAAGAAAAGATAAGGAGAAAAAATCCCAATGTCACTTTTCATTTACATCATTCTACATTCCCCTACTCATGGTAGACACAGCATTCTCAGTTCATTGGTTCATTTGTAGGCAGACTTGCTCAGAGAAAGAAATGTATGTCTTTCCTCTTTCACCTCCATAATCCCCTTTCTTCCCTGCTATTTCCCACTGAAGGATATCAGAAGAACTCAGAAACGATGATTGTTTAGCGGCTTAAGTTTATTTGAAGATTTTGGTTTTTTTAATTAAAGGATATTCTTTTAGTACAAGGGTCTGCAAACCACGACCCAAAAACCAAATCTAGAATTCTGTCTGTTTTTGTGTGGATTATGAGCTAAGAATGGGCTTTTCCTTTTTAAATTGTTGAAGTAAACTCAGAAGAAAAATAATAATTTGTGGCATATGAAAATTATATGAAATCCAAATGTTTAGTGTCCAAATGTTTAGTGTCCATAATTAAAGTTTTATTAGGACACAGGCACACTCAGTGATTTACACGTTGTCTATGGCTGCTTCCGTGCTCCAACAGCAGGGTTGAATAGCTGTGACACAGACCATATGTTGCACTCTCTTTGCTTTGTACTGCTGCTTCCTTCACTACAAATCATAGTGACAGTTGTAATTCTAGAACATTTCTTGTGCCATGCATATTGCTGTATGACAACATTTGTTTTATGAGTGTTGCATGTAATGTCAAAATAAGATAAGAAAAAACTGGACTTTGAACCTTGCAGTCTTATGTTACAGTGGGGTTTGGATTATTTCATTATCAAATTATATGGCAAAACATCTTTTTTTTGAGTAATAACACTACAGAAGATCTAAAGAAATGTTGATATTTCCAGACTATGCGCTAGTCGCATCTCTAACTCACAAGAAAACAAAAATCAGAAAAAGTAGAAAACTTCAAATGGAATATCTCATCACAAGAGAACTTCTTCACAAAAATGAAAAACAAAAGTGAGGCTGCAACTAAATTTTTCAGCTACTTATTTATTAGGCAAGCAAGGAAATATATTTACTGATATTGACTTTTAGCAATTGAAGAAATGTGACCAGAGAATATAATTAAGACCATGAACTCTTTGGCAAGAACACTTTCTCAAAGAGTTGAAAACATTGAGAGTAACATCAATAGTCAATTAAATAACAAGGCAAATGATCTTGAGTGTCATTCCTTGGCTCTTGATGAGTCAAAAGATGTCACCAATACTAGCCAGTTGTTGCTTATTAGATAAGCCAATGATGAGTTTAAAGTGATGCTCTCTGAATAATCTGTGTGGAACAAGTACAGGTGAGAACATTTTTTTTTTGAAGAAGAAGGCATAGAAATCACTTTATTATTTGATGGTTATTCAGGTGAGAATATTTTGAAAGAAGTTAAGAAAACGCTAATTCAGAACAATCTGAAGTGGAATCCACTAAGACGTGTTACACTTGATGGGGGTAAAGATTTGTGTGGAGGAGAAAAGGGCTTATTCTTTTTACAAATTCACAAAACATGTGAAAATGTAAAGTGTGTAAAGCCTAAGGTTATTCATTGTATTATTCATTGGCAGGTACTTTGCAGAAGGTATTTGAATCCTGTATATCTTTTTTTTTTTTTTCCAAAGATTGGCACCTGGCCTAACAAGTGTTGCCAATCTTTTTTTTTTAATGCTTTATCTCCCCCAACCCCCTCTGTACACAGTTGTATATCTTAATTGCACATCCTTCTAGTTGTGGGATGTGGGACGCCACCTCAATGTGGCCTGACGAGTGGTGCCATGTCCGCACCCAGCATCTGAACCCTAGGCCACCGCAGCGGAGCGTGTGAACTTAACCACTCGGCCATGGAGCCGGCCCCTGTGTATCTTCTTGTGTTATTGAACCAGTAGTGCCAACAGTGAACTTCATTAACACTTGTGGACTTAACCATTGTCAGTTGGATGATTTTGACCTCAGGACCAAGAATGAAATTTTTCTGAATAAGAAGTTCTCTTAACCACTGTTATCAAATACTGAGCAGCTTTGAAATTACCTTTTGCTGTGCACTTGATAATGTTTCTTAATGAACATTAACAATGGCAAGAGTGCTTATATGAAAAACATGTACTTACTTAAATATGGTCACTTTTACAACTGATGTTGTTTGAAGCACAAGGAGTATCAAATTTTTTATAAGTCCTGTGCTATCAAAAGTTAAAACAATAAGGGTTGGTCTGGTGGCACAGCAGTTAAGTTTGCACATTCTGCTTTGGTGTCCCGGGGTTTGCCAGTTCAGATCCCGGGTATGGACCTATGCATCACTTGTCAAGCCATGCTTGGCAGGTGTCCCACATATCAAATAGAGGAAGATGGGCATGGATGTTAGCTCATGGCCAGTCTTCCTCAGCAAACAGAGGAGGATTGGCAGCAGATGTTAACTCAGGGCTAACCTTCCTCAAAAATAAATAAATACAGAAACAAATAAATAAAGTTAAAACAATAAGCTAGATCTCCATTCTTACATAAATTGGTAATGGGCTAAACTACAGTTCTGAGCTAAAACTACAGTTACGGCAGGATTTTTCTGACCTTGATGAAAGTGCAAGGGAAATTTCCATATTTTAGAATACATTTAACTGTGCAACTGAGGAGCTTCCATCTAACTTTCAATTGGAAGTGATTAAGCTGCAGTGTAATGACACGTTGAAAGGCAAACATCAAGAAGAAAATCCAGGGGCTGGCCCCGTGGCACAGCAGTTAAGTTCACACGTTCTGCTTCGCGGTGGCTGGAGGTTCGCCGGTTCCGATCCCAGGTGCAGACAGGGCACCACTTGGCAAAAGCCATGCTGTGGTAGGCATCCCATGTATAAGGTGGAGGAAGATGGGCATGGATGTTAGCTCAGGGCCAGTCTTCCTCAGCAAAAAGAGGAGGATTGGCAGTAGTTAGCTCAGGGTTAATCTTCCTTAAAGAAAAAAAAGAAAAAAAAAAAAAGAAGAGAACCTAACAAAATCTGTAAATTTTTACAAGAGATTAAAATGGTCAATGAAAATCATATGGTTGTTGATTGTTATCAGTGTTTGGCAGTACCTATCTGTGTGAAAAGATATTTCATAGATGAAATATACGAAATCTCATTTCAGATCAACATTAGCAGGTGGACAGTTGCCACCAATTTTGATGACAGAGAACACTAAATTTGAAACCCCACTGTGTGTTTTCTACCACTGCTGTAACAAATTACCACAAGTGAGCGACTTAAAACAATACCGTTTATTATCTCACAGTGTGTGAGTCACACCATGACTGAGTTACAGCCTAGCTCAACTGGATTGTCTGCTTAAAGTCTCACAAGGCCAAAGTCAAGGTGTCAGCAAAGTGGTGATCCTTTCTGGAGGCTCTGAGAATGATTCCACTTCTAAGCTCATTCAGGTTGTTGGATAAATTCAGTACCTTATGGGTGCAGAGCTGAGGCCCTCATTTCTATGCTGACTGTCAGCCAGGGGCCAATCTTGGTTCCGAGATACTCCCCACTTTGTTTCCCATGCTTTCCATGTGGCCCCCCCACCAACTGTGGGTCATGTCCTTCCCAGGCGTCCAATATCTACAATTTCTCCTCCTCTGCATCTCTCCGACTTCAGCCTGAGAGCATTTTCTCTGGTTTAAGAGCTCGTTTGATTAGATTAGGCCCACTTGGATAATCCAGGGTAATCTCCCTATTTTAACATTCATAACCTCAATTATATCTGCAACTTCTCTTTTGCTATATAACATATTTAAAGAACCCAAGAATTAGGACGAGGTTATGGACGCATTTGTAGGGGTATTATTCTGCCTACCACGTCCAGTTAACCAAAACGTCATTATCCAAAAAGAATTCCATTCTTCTCATTAGCAAATCTGTGTTACAAAAAAAACTGTACTCTGTTATTATTATTATTTTGAATTTTGTTAATTAAACATGTGTGGAAATTTGTGTTTCTCTCTTGTTATATAAATACCTTTCTATCGTTCTCAATTTTGCCTTTCAGCCCATGAGCCTAAAATATTTAATATCTGGCCCATTACAGAAAAAAGTCCACCAATCCCTGTTCTAGTGGACAAATAAATTGGTGCAGACTTTCTGGAAGGAATTTAACAATATGTTTCAAAAACTAAAACCAAAACCAAACAAACAAAATCTCATGCCAGGAATTATATTACTAGGAATTTTTCCTAGGACACAAGTATGTGTGCAGTCAAATTTAGCAAGAGTTTTTGTTTACTCAGCATCATTTATAAAGGGAGAAATTTGAAGCTAGGCCAAGTACGTACCAATATGGGGACGGTTAAATTAATTAGAACAAATGCATTCAGTACTACAATTATATTATAATGAATATAAATGGTAACTATTTTTATCATCCTTGATATGCATTTTAATGTTTTTAATAATGCATATTTATTATATTTTGAAGAGTTAACTATAAATAAAAGTTATTTATATAAAATTAATTGACAATTTTGTGGGAACATTAAAGAAGCAATAAACAAAGACTTTGGTCTAAAGCAGTTAATCTTGAAGTAGAGCTCTATAAACATTGTTTAGAGATCTGGAGAAATCTTCAAGAAGAAAGGGCTAAAAGATGACAGAGGTTGTCCCTAGGGAGTGGGGCTGGGGGTGAGAAGTTGTGGAGGAGTCTTGCTTTTCATTATAAGCTGTGTGTACTGTTTGATTTCACACTGATAAAAGTGTAAAATAGGGGGGCTGGCCCCGTGGCCGAGTGGTTAAGTTCGTGCGCTCCGCTGCAGGCGGCCCAGTGTTTCGTTGGTTCGAATCCTGGGCGCGGACATGGCACTGCTCATCACACCACGCTGAGGCGGCGTCCCACATGCCACAACTAGAAGGACCCACAGCTAAGAATATACAACTATGCACCAGGGGAGCTTTGGGGAGAAAAAGGAAAAAAAATTAAAAAATCTTAAAAAAAAAAAAGTGTAAAATAGGGAATTATGCATAAGTACGTGTGTGTGTGTGTGTGTGTGTGTGTGTGTGTGTGTGTATGGTTTATTCTTTTAAGAACCATATGGTGGAGGCTGTCTTTTCACCAGGAAATCCTTGTACTTCACACAATAGAAATGAGGTAGGAATTGAGAGTAGAACTACTTCATAAGGGTGTTCCCTTCGACCAAACAGGCCAGACTTAAATGAATGAAACATAAATTGGATGAAACCTAACGGAACCTGAAAACAATATTCCAGGTCACATTTTTTCCTCCTGATTCTCATGTTCTAGTGTCTTCCCTCTACATTCATTTCCCGAGGAGCAGACCTTTGAATCTGCTGGTTATGGAAAGTCCTCCCTTCTCACCAAGAGAAGGGAAATCTTTAAGCCAGATCTTTTTTTCCTAGAGCAAGTCTGGCATGGACAGTGAAATATTTTCCCTGGATACATGAATAGGCAATGTGAGGAAGGTCATTAGAGAGACAACTTTTCTTAAAAAGGAAATATCCAAGATAGGCTAAAAACACAAAAAATCTGCTATTCAGCGGCCTGAATAACAGAATGAACAGGGGTTTGAGGTAGGCAGGGCTGATTTCAATTTCTAGTAATCACTAACCCTCTGAAGCTCAGTTCTAGCATCCGTAATAGTGAGTAAGTGATATCTAGGTCGCTGGATTCATAAGTAATTAATTAAGTAATGAATATAAAGTAACTAGGATAATATTTAGCATACAGTGAGCATTCAACATAGTTAAGTTTTTCTGCCTATTATTGTAAACTTCTCCCCCCGACTGTAACCTTTTTAGTTTCTACAAACATATAAATAATACCTAAACATATCTATATACACTTAGGCGCAGATTTTAAATACTATATGCAAATTAATTTTATTTAAATTCTTTATGTTTTACTTTCAAGTAATTATGTACTTCCTTTCATTTTCGGTATTTTGAAGGCAAGAAGTACATCTAATAATGCTTGTATAACTCTATATAATATGCATTCTACTTCTCTTAAGGTATTTGAATATTTACACTCAGTATTCCACTTACTCCACCCAATAACTTACGAGGTGTGAGCTTTTCCTATCCCCCTGTTACAGATGGGAAGGATAAAGCTTACGGTGGTTAAATGACGGCCAAGGTAGTAAGACTGGAAGGTGACACAGGAGGGATTTGGTGAATTTGAACCTGGATGTGTCTATGTCCCAAGTCCAGATATCTCCTATGCTGTGTTGCCATCACCCCGCAGAGTGGAAATGTTACTGACAATGCTTTTACATCTGTCTTTGTAAGTGCATTCAGGAGGTACACCATTTGCTTTTACTGTACACATCTATATTTAATTTATCACCAGATTATATCTATTTTCACTTGTAGGTAACTCACAAATCCTTTCACTTCCCCCCATCCCTGTTCTTATTACCCTGGGCCAGCCTGCTCTTGTCATGGCTCAAACAACTGTTTCAGCCTCCTGAAAGGATCACCCAGTCGTCATTCTTGTACTCTGCAGTTCACTCTCTACACTGTAGCAGAGCCGTATTCTAAAACCCAATCTGTTCTTGTGGCACTTCGGTAGCCCTACATTGCTCTGAGGAAAAAGCTCCAACTCTCAGTCTCCGTACAATGTAAGCTCCAGGAAAGTAACAACCTTGTCCAGCTTGCCCGGGGAGGTTTTGTATATTTTGGTTATTGTGTAAGTCTTCAGTCAGTGTGTTGAATGAATCTGGTTTCCAAGCTTCTTTATATTCTTGCACTTGCTCATTCCTTCAGCCTCATCTTTTGTTACTCCTAAACCTTGAATTTACACTCCAGCTCTAACGAACTTTATTTAGAGCCTGAAAATCACCAGAAAGAGAATCAGTTATCAGAAACACACAGTGCTGAAAAGAAGAAAGGTCAGCTCCAAGGCACAGAGAATCTGATAATACCAGGAGAGCTGAGGCTGGTGACAGAGCAGCTAGGTGAGCCAAACAAAGAGATGCTTGGGGACAGAAGGTAAAACGGACAATGGGCACAAGGCAAACAGGAGTATAGAGCCATGTCATCAGCCACAGGGACGAAACCTCTGGATGGAAAGTTGGTTGCTTTACTCTTAGTGACCTGCAGACTTCTATCTCCTACCTTAGTTTCTTCTGTGCTTCTCTTACGTTGGGAGAGCCATTCTAGAATGAGTTAAGTAACTATTATGCTACTATACGGTTATGTGCCAGGCATCCTGCTAGAAACTGAGGGTGCAAGACCACAGGGTAATGGGCATTGCCCTCATGATGACTGCTCTCTGTGTAGGAGGGAGGCATAGATTGCTTCAATCCAACAGAATAAAGACTTGCACTAAATTTTACAGCTGCTCAGCAAAGGAGAGGCACTTTGCCAAAGATGAGGGCCCAGAGAAAGAGGTTTCCTCGCAGTTTCTATAAATGCCTATGGATTTTGCCTATGTCAACAAGATTACTAAATCTCCAGATTTAGTCTACATGTTTTCTGGAGATGTGTTGTTGTTTATGTAGAACATGTGAACGGTCATATGAAACTTCATTTTACCATTTGAATATTAACTCATTTTGTTTACTTTGCTTTTCCTGGCTAAGAGTTTGAAAATTTCCCAAAGGTCACAGTGGAATTCCTCACTTTGTTTGACAGGCTGAAGACCAAATTTTTGAATGTCAGACACACTTATAAACATTCTGTTTGTCTGTTGTCTAATGCCATTTCATTTATATTTTTTCTGAAGAAAATCTCTTTTCCCCAGCAAGAAAACTCTATTTGGAATTAAGTCGTATGCAGGTCCTGCTGCACCAGGTTCTTCTATTTCTTTCCTCTCAGTTTCCACACCCTTCTAAGGGAAGGGCAAGATATCATGACGGGCACAGGTTACAATCATATGAGTGGAACAACTCAGCCTTTCATATTGTGATTCCAGATTGACTGCAAACCCATCCAAACCTTTTCAGCAACATGCAGCGTTGAATGAGAAGTTATTCAGAAACCACAGTTGCAACTCCTGGACCCAGACACATGCATGTTCAAATCCCTTCTCTGTCACCTTCTAGTGGTATTACCTTGGCCAAGTTTTCCAACCACTCTAAGCTTTAGCCTTCTCATCTTTTATGCGGGTTAAGAAAAGCTCACACCTCAGAGGCTATTGGGTGGATTAAGTGGAATACTGAATGGAAATATTCAAATACATTAATAGAAGTAGAATGCCCATTATATAGAGTGAGTGTACCAAGTGTGGGGAGAGGCCAGAGCGGCTGGAGCACTCCACTTCAGGTGTAGGCAATAATAGCATTGGCTGTACAAAATGTAAAGAAATAAAACTGAATAAAATCTGGTCTGCTTTTCATTATCCCCATGTATTGTCATTTTAACAACCTCCGTGGTAGAATGCTCCTCCCTGCTGGGTAGGACCACACCCTCTGTGCCACTTCCCCTACCCCCCATGTCAAATTCTCAGTTGTACTTCTATCGCTTTCTCTCCGACCCTCCTGGGCAAGGGCGGCTGTTGCTAGGGCTATGGAGTGTTGTTATTCTCTGCTGCTGTTACAATGATGTCAATGTTGATATCTGACGATGCAATAATAAACGCGAAGCTCTAACAAGGGGCAACATCGCTGTTATTCCCACATTAGAGCAGCTCTTCCACGGTAAATCTGTTGCTCGCTTCCACTCAACAAATGGCCCCATAAAATTCTTTATTTGCCAGGATCTGATGGGAGAACTGCCTTGTCAGGGATTGGGATGCACTGTCACGTTCAGGCCTGAAATTAATGAGCAAGCCATCCTTTAGGAGCAGGTTTCTCTCTGGGTGCAGTAACACCTCTAAAATCCCAGTTTGATAACCAACAACTCGATTTGAATATGAGCCCAAGCTTTTTGGAAAATATGTAACTTCATAACAAACAAAATGAAAGAAATATAGACTGAGTTAACCAGAAGAAACAAATATAGTTTTTAGAATAATTTGAAGAAGGCCTTGCTAGGAACATTTGAGAAAAAAGAATTGTTCTTGGAAGAAAAGGAAGAAAGGAAGAAGACAGGGGAGGAAAACATGTAGAAAATCTTTCAGTTTTTTGTAGGGCAAACTGATTGACCTATATTACATTTGAGAAGAAAAAGCAAAATTAAATTAAGAGATGCTTTAAAAAAAAAATGTGGTCTACTTCTTCCCGAATTAGAAAATGCTTATTTAAATGATTGAAAATCAAATGTGTACAAAGCACCACGTCATCTTTGTGCATTGATCCAATAAGACTCGGCACCGTATTGTATTTTGGCAGGCAGTATTTAATCTTCGGTCCAGCTATTCCCCTGTGGCCATAATATTCCAAGTACTTTTCCAGCCTCTCTCTATTTCCAGACCAATATCAAAGCTGGCACTCTTCTTGCATCCAGGGCCACTCCCAAACCTCAGGGACTCTCTGTTTGATATCGTGCAAATAGTAACCAGGAAAGGGAGGCTGAGACTTGACTAGGTAATGAGAGGTTTCTTGTGTTAAGATGCAGCAAACCTATCACATGAACCCCAGGAACTCAAGTTTCAGAATATCGCAGAATCATAGCTAGAGAGCAAGTTAATGATCACCTACTTCAATTCAATTACTTTGTGTTAGTTTACAGAAATAAATCTAAGCCATATTGACATCTAATTATTTGACCAAGGTAAGACAGTGGTTAAGCAGGAGGAGAACCCAACTAATGGTTAAGACAAAAGTAGAACACTGACTGCCTGAAATTGTCTCCAGAACTTTAACCACCTTCCACCAGAGGAGAATACTAGTTTTGACATAAATTAAGTACTGATAAATTTATTTACAATTGCTATAAAAGTGGATATCTACACTCCTTTGTTATTTTTTTTGAATATATAGTGTGGATAAATTACTATTAGAATGAGAATGGTGTTTATGTTAGGTTTTAAGCATATAAGGTGCAACAACACAACAATGAGACTAAACCTACAAGCCATATTTGATGCACAATGCCATATATAATGAATTTTAGGTTATTAATAAATGCAAATCTTATCTAAACTTCTTATAACTTTTATCAAGTCAAAATATTTGCATGAACTCCTCGGGTCAGTCATTTCCATCCCATACATACATGGTGGTCAGAGATAGTGGGTTTTCCAGTAGAATACTACTTATATATTTGTATCCTATTGAAATAAAAGTAATTTTTAAGTATCAAATATCACTGGACTTCATTTGTGTACTATTATGAAGCTTTCAACATAAATGAATTATAAATCAGAAAAACAACTGCATGGTTTCCAGAAACTAATTTGCTCCTTACAGAAAAACTCAGCACCAAGGTTAGGCTCAGTTGCCCAACATCCAAACATCCCCCTCTTCACACCATGCTTCTTCCTAAAGAAACTTTTGTTTAAAACAAAACAAACTGACAGAATGAACCCCACTAAACTCCCACAGGACAATGTGACTAGAGAGGAGGCTGGCCCTGTTCCTAGGCCCGGCGTGCATCCAGATTGGTTGAAGCCGATTATGGTGTTATCATTCCTCTCACCAGTGATTGATTTAGACATGGGCATGGGAAATGAGACTTCAGAAGAAATCTTCCGGGGGTCTTCTGGGAAAGGCTTCTTCACTCTTAGAAGAGACACGCAGAGAGAGGCAGCTCCTTCTTCCTCAGGATCTTGTTTCTCCTGGATGTGTTGCCTATGAAGCAAGCACAGCACAAAGTTCATGCCCTGGGGATGGGCAAAGCAGAATGAGGAAGAGGACTTGGATTCTCAATGACACCCTTGAATCTCTAAATTAACCAACTCTACAAGTGCTGTTCTTCTGGACATCTTGTTATGTGAGATAAGAAATGTCCTTGTTATTTAAACCAGTTGCAACTGGAAACATCCAAAATGATAGAGACCAAAATTTCCTGTAAAACTTTCTCTCCTGGATGTGCCCTCCCTGGATACAACAGGCCTGACTAGGAGGTATGGGTGATCCAAGGCAAACTCCTTAAGCCATCACAGAAGGAGCTCAAAGAGCATTTTCTTAAAGCCCCAAAGCCAGAATTGCTTGAGATGGCGGTGGTGGAACAAGTCCCACATGAAATGACAAAAGGGGATCAGATGTTCACCTTGGACCCAGAACAGGAACTTGGGATGAACAGGGCAAGAAAATGCAGAAGGAGGATGAGGGAGTTTGCCATCTGGTCATCAGACTCATTCCCTCTTCTTCCTAGGCACACAGCTACTACACTGCATTATTCAGCCTCTCTTGCGACTAAGTTCTAATCAGAGGATATAAAAAGGAAGTGATGTATGCCACCTTCCAGACACAGCCATAAAACTTCCCAGGTACACTCCTCCAGGCTCTTTTCCTCTTTCAGGAGGCTGGCTAGGAAATGACCTTAGAAATGACCTTGGACGCCATTAGTTAAAGGTGGATGAATGACTTATGGAACGGAGGCCTCTGTGCTCTACTTTTTCCTGCTGAGCAGGAATATGCATAATGCACTATTAACCTTGAATAAGATATAAACTTTTATTGTTTTATATTGCTGAATTTTAGAGGTTTATTTGTTGCAATTGCTAGTATTCGAGCATTAATTAATACAGCAAAGTTACAGAGTTTTGGTGAATAATATAACCCAAGTGAGTCAATAATATAACCCAAGTTTACAAATAAGGAAACTGAAGTAACTTGTGGAGCTGGCCTAGAACTCAGCTGTTCTGTGTCCAATTTCATGTTCTTCTGGCGTCCTATCTTGCAAAAGGACAAGCGGACAAACTCCAACTTGATTCCAGGTCTTGAAAAACCGATATTGACCAAGATATATCAGAGAAGACAAGTCCTGTATTAACTAAACAGTACAGATTTTGTGTATTATTACTGAATGGCCTCTAAATGCACTGCTTTCAGCTTTATTTTAAGCTTTAAGTCAGATTTACTAGAATTATTGTGTGATTGATACCACTGATATTTTAGTGGAAATTAACTTCCTATAGGTTGATCTGGAACATTGCTAATATCTCCCTTCTTTTTAGCATATAATTTATCTTTCTAATGAATCCATAATAGTATTTGGCATTATCTTTTTACAGTATCAAAATTAAGGAAGCATGCTTTTCTTCTTTCCCCATAAATAATTTTTTCTAATAAAAAATGAATATGCTTTCATTATAGAAAAACAATTGAGAAATTACCCACTGAACCAGTTTCTCACTGTTGGAGCTGGAGGTTACAGGTCTTCAAGGGGAAGAGGCTACAGTGATCCATGTGGCAACAGATTAGAGTTGGAAACATAAGTATAAACTCATATTTATCTTAGTGTAGTTACACTGTTATATGGAGAATAATTTATAGATACACATACACACATATTAGCATACACCCATCTATTTCCTTACTGTCAGCTGAGAGGGCTTAGAATACCACCACAACAGCAATCAGCACAAACAGAACCCATGTGTCTGTTTCTGATACCATCCTCCAATAAAACAAAGGGCCCCTTGGAGAAATGGCTGATTCTAGGACTGGGGCAGGAAAGATACAAGATAAGACTAGAATATCTTATAGTGAAAGAAAGTAAGGAATACTTTTTTAAAAAGCATCCCCCAATAATGGGATGTGTCAAATGGATAAGAAGTCAACGAAAAGAGCTCCCAATGGCCAAAGTTGGAACAATTTGGGCAAGAAAGTAAACAAAGTAGTATCAAATTGTAACTCCAATTATAAAATAAATACTTAGAAATATCTTTGAGTCCATACTGTAGTGACATAAATAAAAGATTGAATAAGTAGAATAGAATGGAATAGACCTCTATCCCATGTACAAGAATTCCAAATAACTTATGTAGAACCCCACCTCAAGTTGCATGACTCCCACTCCTTAAGTGCAGGCTGCACCTAGCGACTTCCCCCCAAAGAAGACAGTCTGGTAAGGTGGTCGGAGAAGAGGAACTTTACATTGGAGAAACCTGACAAACACTACTTAGGGCAGGTGATCAAGGTCAACATCAACAGTGATAAGACACACTGATAGGATGTACCTTTGATATGATGTAATGAAAACAGCTCTTTACCAAGAAAATGGTGTTTTTACTCCCCAAAACTCCTAACCCCAGTCTAATCATAAGAAAAAATCAGACAATTCCCAACTGAGGGATATTCCACAAAATACTTGACGAGTACTCATCAAAACTGTCAAGGTCATCAAAAACAAGAAAAATCTGAGAAAGTGTCAAAGCTGAGAGGAGCCTAAGGAGACACGACAACTAAATGCAATGTGATGTCCTGAATGGGATTCTGGAACAAAAAAGGACATTAGGTAAAAACTAAGGAAATGTGAATAAAATATGGACTTTAGTTAATAATAATGTATCAACATTGGCTCATAAATTGTAACAAATGTACCATACTAATGTAAGATTATAATAGGGGACTGGACGGGGAACATAAGGGCACTCTGTGTACTATCTTTAAAACTTTTCTATAACTTTAAACTGCTCTAAAATTAAGAAGTTATTTTTTGATCTCCAATAATCTCATCATCTAGCAAGACACAGAAAGATTTTAATGCAAATCTTATGGTTTTTTCTATCAAAATTATTTTTTATTTTTCAAAGTGTTTTCATACTGTACAGACTTTTTCACTTACCATTTAGTGAATGTATTTCCATGTCCTTATAAATCTATGAGATGATTTGTATTTATGTCAAGTAGTTCATCTTAGGGATGTTTCATAGATTATTTAGTCAATTATCTATTGGTATCTTTATTCTTCTCTAATTCCATTGAATTTATTGAGGAAGGATCTGTGGGAAATGGAGAGAGTAAGAAGAGAGGAAGCAATTCTGACATATTTGTTTATTGTGAGAAGAGAGGGATGGGTCTGGTCCGATGCTGCTAGGGAAAACGCAATGGGCTGAGAAACAATAGATCCCCATACTAGTCTCAACTTCACAAATAACTCTGAGCATGGCCTTAATCTCTACAGTTCCGTGTCCTTATCTATAAAACGAAGTAGATAATTTACTTAAATGTCCATTCCTAAAGTCTATTATTCTATATTTTGCAGATAGACTATCTTTTAGAAAATTTCATGCAGAGGATATGACCAAGTAGACTTAATATAATAAAGAGAGTATAGAAAATGGATGATGGATACATTTCCTCTTTGCCGTATAGACAATGGCACTAATGGAATACCTTACATGAAATGACATGGAGATCTGACAGTTAATTGTAAAGGGAGTGCTTTCTGCTAAAGAAGACGGAGGACAAGTCCATGAATGTTGCAAGGAGACTGAATCCAGCTGAAAAAGGAAAGGCTGTCTAACAATAGAATGGGCTTCCCAGAAAAATGAGTAGTTCTTAGATGTGGAGAATTCTGCAGCATGGGTTGGATGGAGAACCATCAGGCATCCTATAGAAGCGATTCCTGCTCCGGGTAGGTAGAAATTCAAACTGAATGGTCACCAAGGTCACTTTCAATTTTAAAAGGCTGGAATTTTTCTTTAATTATATACAACACCACCTTTAGACTATTGCCCTTAAGCATTGCCCCGGTTTCTGAGCTCCCTGCTGTCTCATTGGTTTCTTTACTGAAGAATCGATTCTACTAGCAAAAATAAAAGAAGCTGAGTCTTTTGGCTTGTTTGTATGCATAGATGGGTACATCTCTAACGACCTAATGAAAAACAGGTCCTTTCACTGTGACTAAGAAAGTGTGAACAAATCATCTCTTGAAACTCAATCTTCTCTTCGAAGTCAATGCAAAAAGAAGAGAACTTCGGAAAGCAGGTCTCCAGTTCACAACCAAACTTGTGAAGTTGTCCTCAAGATTTACTGACATTCTGTCTAGAACATGAACTTGTAAAAGCCCCAATAGGTAAAAAATAAAATACACACACTTATCAATATTAAAGTTTTTGAAGTTGATCTGATCTGCAGGTGACAGCTCCTCACCTTCAGACTGAGGGAGAAATCACACTTGGCGGGAGTTTTCTTTCTTATAGGTGACTGACTGTCTTACACATCCAGTGACTCCAGCGTGTTTCCTCTACGCATCTGGCCCTCTCTATTCAGGCAAAAACTATGTGACGGCTGTCCCAAAATGTCTGTTTCTGTAATTCCATTCATAGGAGAAAATTAGATAGCCTCTCAGTCGGCTTCACCTCAGAAGAAATCAGATGGCTCGAAACATTCCTCAGGGGTGAGGGGTGGAAGGGAAAATGGGGGAAGGGGACCGAAACCAGCTTTAAGAACTTTTTGTCCTGAGCTTCAAAAGTACAGAAAGTGAATGTAATTTTATGAGAAAACACATATTGCCTGTGGATCTTCACTTCCAACACACACACACACACACACTCAAACACCAAGCCACAGGCGCCGGCTATTGGCAAATGCCTCCTCTCCAACCACCAGAGCAAGGAAGCCGTCGCTGGAGCCCCAAACGTACCACCAGTGCGTCGTCTCTGGAAGCCCTCGGCTGCAGCCCACCAGTCTGGGGAAGGGCAGCGTGGAAGGCTTTGCAGGGAAATCCCTTGCACGCTTTGTGGTATATTAAAAATGCAGCATCATCCTCTCCGCTCCTTTCCTTCGGCCGAAAAAGCAGAATTCGAGGGCACAGGGAAACTGGAGAGGCAAAAAGGCTGCTTTCCTCCAGGAGCCCTCGAGCTCCCTCCCTCCACGCCCCCCCTCCCCCGTTGGGCTCTAACTGCCACAGCTCCAATGGGCCAGCAGCACCTTCACCCATTTCCTCTTCTATTCACTCCGGCGGGGAGGGAAGAGGGAAAACAAAACTCTAAAAATAACTGTGAGTCTCTCAAAAAGAGAAAAGCTTAGCTGCTCCCCCCCTACCCCCGCCCCGCTCCAGCCCCTCTCTTCTCCCTCCTCCCGCCACCCCCCTCCTTATGGGGCACATGTCTGCTTCTTACAACACCGAGGCACATGGTTCCAGTTAGGCGCCGAACCCCACCAGGACGGAGAGGAAATCCACATCTGTGGGACGCTCCGCACGGAACCACCTCCAGCGAGGGAGGCCGGGGGACTGCAGCACCGAGATGAAGGGCTAGACCGAGGGGACGCTGCTCATGCGGTGAGAGGGGGCGCGGGCGGCGACCCCGGCGCGGGGAGGCTGGGGAGGGGGGGCCCGCCGTGCCCCCGCAGCGCCCGCCCCCACGCGCGCTGTCGATATTTGCCCGCCTTGCTGCAACTTGCTGCAGTGTTTGAAAGAGTAGTAGGAGCGCATGGAGGTGGGGCCGGGGAAAGACCAGGCGGAGTGGTCGGGGGTGAGCGCGGAGGGGGTGGGGAGGCGGCGGCGGCGGCGGCGGAGGCGGCGGTGGGGAGGGGGGCTGGCCCGGCGCGGGTGGGATGGGGGAGCGGGGGGTAGCCCGGCGCTTACACATGTCACATGTGCTTTTTAAGACGGCCGGGAGCGCCTGCGAGCTGGATCTGGTGGAGGATGCTGCGGCAGGTGCTTCGCAGAGGGCTCCAGTCGTTCTGCCACAGGCTGGGCTTGTGCGTGAGCCGGCACCCGGTCTTTTTCCTCACCGTGCCCGCAGTCCTGACCATCACCTTCGGCCTCAGCGCGCTCAACCGCTTCCAGCCCGAGGGCGACCTGGAGCGCCTCGTCGCTCCCAGCCACAGCCTGGCCAAGATCGAGCGCAGCCTGGCCAGCAGCCTTTTCCCCCTGGACCAGTCCAAAAGCCAGCTTTATTCGGACTTACACACCCCTGGGAGGTATGGCAGGGTGATCCTCCTCTCCCCACCCGGGGACAATATTTTGCTCCAAGCTGAGGGGATCCTGCAGACCCACCGAGCCGTGCTGGAAATGAAGGTGAACCACAAGGGCTATAATTATACTTTTTCCCATCTGTGTGTGTTGAGAAATCAGGATAAGAAATGCGTGCTGGATGATATTATTTCAGTGCTAGAGGATCTCAGGCAGGCTGCCGTCTCCAATAAGACAACAGCCAGGGTGCAAGTGAGGTATCCCAACACTAAATTGAAGGTATGCTCCTCCTGCATGCTTCTGCCAATTAAAGAGGCAGCACTTCATTTCTTGCCCTAAACAAGCAAAGAAAATGCAGAGGTCTCATCCTTAAGACTCAGAAGCTGATGCTTCTTTCATTTTTGGGGGGAAAAGATGGGCAACTGAGTGAAGAAAACAGGCAATGAATGGTACGACTAGATATTAAGAAATTCAAAGCCAAACAAAACAAATGCCAAAAATGAAAAAAAAAAAGGAAAAAAAAGTTTTTTCTGAGACCCTGCAATTACATCTTTGTTCAGGGTTAATAAATCAGTGAATGGAAGGGGGAGGGGGAATCCTGAACAATTTGGGGGATTTCTTTTCATTATGGGGCTCAATGTATTTCTTATTACTGATTACACATCCACCTGGTACCATATCCACCTATTTACATCTTCAGCCTGGCTTGATTTTGACACGAAGGGAGTTTGTGTTTTGGTGCCCTGTGAGTGTGTGTCTGAAAGCAGTGGGTATGAATGTAGTAGAGACTCCAGGAATTATGTGCATGTGTGTTTGCATAGCAAATGAAGCAGAAATTTTCTGTGTGTAAAAACGGGGATGTGCATCTACCTGATGTACTAGTTTACTGAGTCTTGCTATCTTCTTTCCGATAAAAAATCCAAACCAAAGCAAGATTATTGGAACAGCCCAATAGCAAAAGAAAAGAAAAAAATTGACATTCAGCAAAAATTGCAAAGAATGATTATTTCGGCATTAGACATATTGTGCTCTTTAAACTTTCAATTCAAATTTTGTTGCTGAAATGAGATTTCTAAACTCATTCTACACTGTCGGGACTGAGCTGCTGCAGGCAAGGAGGCATGCAGTCTGCAGGTGACTGAAGTTTCAGGGACAAATGTGACTTCCAAAAGAGTCATTGCACCATTTGTATGCTCGACCCTGTGCATGCTCAGTAGCTGCACGACCAAGAACTCCCAAGACAGGTGTTTCCCAAGAAGAAGGAATTTTCTTTCTTCTAAGGTGTCTGAGGATGTGTGTGTGCTTCTGTGGAGGTAATGGAATAGAAGGGACCCCAGTTTCAATAAATGGATGAGTTAATATAGGAAATCACTAACATTTCCATTTATTTGATACAATCAGCATCTATACACAATTAAAAAATAACCTTCTCAAGATTCTTGAGATAAAGAGGCTCTTTTTCCTGAACTGAAGGAGGATTTAATGAACTTAGAAACTGATTCCTCCGGAAACCTCATGACCTGCCTCCTTTTAACATATTGTCCTTGTTTCAGTGCATCCAGGGGCTGACAGGATTTCAGCTTTACAAAGCTGAGCAGCCCTTTGAGGTTTAGTGACACTAGACAGATGATTCACTAGCTTGAAATCTAGGTAAGGGCTTGCCTGCTTCACACTTATTGAAGGGAGCATGATAAATATATGTGGTTGGGCAGCGTGCTTTTTGTTTCTTGAATCCTTTGTCATCAAGATTATTGCTTGCTAAGAAAAGGATGTGGTGGGAAGGTGATTCTCCTAGTGTATGGTCTTTCAACTGAGTTCTTTCCTGTGCCAAACATCTGGTGTAAAGAAAGATTTGAAACTGTGTCATATTTAAACTTCAATTTGTTTTCCCTATTGAGGCAAGTTTGCGGTTTATTAATATGCATTATTAGTTGGATCCTTTATTCAGCGATACTCTCCAGGTGTGAGAACTTTGTCCAATCAGCCATTGTGGATATATTGTTTATCTGGCAATATCATTATGACATTTATGGTACAAACCCCTGAGGTCTTTAATTCATTTGTTTGAGAATCATTGGGCATGCTCCTATAATTTATCAGGTGCTTTTCTGGGCACAGGAGACAGAGTTTGGGACAAGAAAAGCAAAGTTCTTACTCTTACGGGGCTTAAAAGTAGTGATGTCAGTGTCCTCACCCAGAGTAACCTGCAGGCAGGGACTCTGCAGTCTTCCAGTCCACCACTGAGCCAACGCCATGCTAGGCCTATACCAGGTGCTCCATCTAAACTTTTTGGCTGATTGGTTGGTCAGTCTACACCCAGGTAGGAGGCTGTGGATAATCATAAAAGAATAGAGTAATTGATTAGAAAGGTCAATGTGGTAATTATTCTACTAACCGTAAAAAGAACCGGAGAATTATACATTGCCTCTATAACTATAAAGCCCTTATTCCGATACAGACTAATTTCAGTGTTTCCTCAAATGTGTTGGCTTGACTACCTCTGCATGGTTCAGTGGGAGTTGTTCAAGCTATGTTTGGGAAAATGAATCCTTTGAGAATCTTCTGAGAGCAAGGGGCCCTCTCAAGCATCCCAATGTAATCTCACACATGCTAATGCAATATAAAAGATAGTTGATGGAGTACCAAAGGTACATAGAATGCTATCAAAGGGTCTCCAAGGACTTCCAGGTCAAGAACTCCCTGGCACAGAGCAAAGTGAGATGGCCTTTCATTTTGAGTACATGTTATTTGGAAGTGATTTCAATTCACGTGTGGCAGTGGTTCTCAGAGAGTGTCCCTATGATTCTGAAGCATGCTAAAGGTTGAGAGTTTCTGGTGGATGCAATTTGAGGGAAAATTTTATTTATACATTTTTTGGCCTTCTATTTCATTTTGCTTTCCTCTGTTATACTTGGGTCACCCCTCTTTCCAACTCTGGCCAATATGGAAAATTTTAGTGCTGGAACATGCTATTGGTGGACAGGGAAACAAGAGTTGAGAGAAAATGCAAAATAAATAGCAGTGGCTGAATAATGTGAGTAGGAATCCGCAATCCTGTGACATGCAAGAAACACTAGGTCGGTTCTTGGAGATAATCTGAAGATGTAGAAACACTGATTGACAGAAAGAAGTGGTCAGAAACAGTTATGAGAATCAGAAGGGCACCTTTCAAGTATTATTAAGACGCCCAAGTAGTCCTGAGCACAGAAATGTTTAGAACTTCTGATAAACATGATTATCTTGACAAGGTAATCCAGACAAGCAGAAACACAGAGAGTCGCCTGGTATGGAATTCCAAACAGGCTCAGATAAAGCTGGTGTGAAAAAAGCAGCAGTCAGCTTAGAATACTACAGAAGAAATGAAATGCATACACATTTTCAAAAGCTGTGTAGAAATGAAACCAAAATCTGAAATCCCTACGCCTGTAGAATATGAACTCTGCAATTGTGCCCGTCGTTAGAATCTTTAGATTATTATAGCGCTGATTAAGCACAAAGGTCATGTTTTATATTCCTTCTGTACTATTCATGTTCCCTTACCCCACCCTTGTCCACTTCTATGTAGATAGTATACACATCATTGATTAGTCTGTTGACAAGTTTGAACATTTATTCTGTAAATAACAAAGTTATCAGCACTTTTCAAACCCCTGTGGCATGCTTTTATTTTAAAGGCATTCTCTACATTCTCCAGATTTTTGTAAAGTGTTTTTGACCTCAATAATTTGGGGGCCATTTTTTTCACCCATAGAGACATACATATTGTGTAAGTTAATACAATGTGGCCAGGCTGAATTTTTAAGTTAAATACGTAACGTATCATTGAAACCAATCTCTTGATTAAAATGAGACAGGCACTCAAGATCCTTAAGCAAGGACTACTCTGGACTTCAAGAAATGTTTTTGTTACAATTGAAGCAGCTCAAGTGGTTGCAGGTAATATTTCCCTGCTTCTTGGGTAGGCTGTCATGATCTCACTTTTCCATCTGGCTGGTTCCAAGAATGTAACAATTCCCACATGTCCCCAGTTCTTTTAGTTTGGCCACAGCAAAAAGCATAGGTAAAGTAGAAGCAGGCAAATGTGGTCGATGGCAAATGGTGAGAAAAGAATGAAGCAGATTTGATTCCCTTGCAGCCCATCCTTCCCATCAAATTCCATTAATACCACACCTCGAAACAGACGGTTCATTGAAGTATACGTACTTCAATGTTCCACACTTAAATATGGAGCAAAGAAAAACTTTCCTGCTTCTTAACGAAAGATAGTGTTTCTTTGGGTACATTTGGAGTACATCTTCCAGGTTTGGACGATGTTGCTGTTAATCATTTAGTTCCAATCTCAGTGGAAGGGCAGCATAAGCCAACAGGGAAAATGAGGACCAACATTATTTTTAGAGATTTCTGAGAAAAGTTATTCCATAGACTAATTTTTCTAATTTATTCTAAAATCTCCTAAGATATCCATGTCAGGATCTTCTCTATTTTTATTTAAGCTTAATTTCCTGATTCTATCTCTTCATAAGGGAAAACACTGATACCTTATTGAATGTTTGGTTTGTGTCCTAAGTGGTCTTGGTGGTTTATACACAGCATGTCATTTTTACAAGTTTATGAGTCAAGGGAAGTATTTTTATTTCCATTTTATAAATAAGGAAAGTGAAGACCAGGAGGTTAAGTGAATTCTATGAAGTCGCCAAGGTAGTGCATGTTGGAGCTGGAGTTTAACCTCAGATCTGTCTGTACTGAGGTTCATATTCTTAACCATAATACTATTAGGTCTTATAACATCCTGCTCCATTCTTTGTAACAGCCTTTTGTACTAAGAAAGAATGAGGGCCATAATGCCCAAGCCATCTCAAATCCATGTTAAAATACCGCTACTGATCTACCATACCAGTATCCCTGCAGAATAACCAGTAGATAAGATGGTAAAGTAAAGCTCCACTCTCTTTTCACCCTTAAGGGAGTGAAGCTTCTAGTTTGGGCAAACTCCTACCATCTGCCTACTGTGGAACCTGCCACAAAAAGTTAAGTGAATTCCTCACTGGCACATGGTTTCACCTTTAATATCATTTCACATCAACTCAGAACAAACTCGAGTGAGGCTCCAGGATCACGTGAAAGTGAGAAGCCTATAATATGGTCCAAGATTTTGAGCCAGGGGCTTCTGTGCCAGACAAGCTTGGATATTTCTGTCTTAAATTGGCATCAGGAAAAAGAATTGATGAGATGGCATGGGACAATATAATGTGGATTAAATTGAGAAATTTTCAGGAGATTTAACTTCTAAGCCCAGTTCTTTAAAGATCGGTTGTGTGACATTGGACAAGTCCCATCACCAATCTGGGCTTCAAGTTCTAGGATTCTTTTGTAACATTCTACCACGTAGTAGGTATCATTTCAATGGATTTGGGAATATATTCTAGAATATTTTTCCTCTGGAGTAGAGTAGATGTACTTGATTAGATTTGAATATAATGTTGTACAAAGTTAATCATAGTTTCTTAACTAAATTTTTGTACATATATTTCGTAGCCACCGTATCAGGATAAGTTAATTCATTAAGTGTTTCTGAGTGTTAGTTCGAAAACTGGCCCCCGAACGCAGAGGGCAAGGAGAGACGAAAGAAAGAAGCAGACTACTTCAGAATGATAGGTGGGAGGTTTAATAAGCAAGGGAACTTACAGATGAGGCTTGTCTTAGGCAGCCACAAGACGAGTAGATCTCTACACCTGACTGCCAGAATCTTAAAAGTTTATATGGAGACCTTACCTGGGTTCAGTCATGTATTCAGTTGGTCTCAACAACACAATGCTCTCTCAAGGCTGCGTCCTTGAAAACAGCTTCCACTGTGGTAATAGTGGTTGTAGCACACATTCCAAGGACAGGGGATGGGTGAGGAGCCTCTGATTGCCCGGCTCTAGCTCTCAGGTGTAGCTCTTGGATCAACCAGTGGTGATGTCCTCTCATTGGGCTCCTCCAACACTACGTACCCTAGTGGGAAAAACACTTGCTTGGTATTGGGAGCCTGGCTCCTTCTCCTTGGCTTCAACGAAGACCTACTTTAAACTAAGCAGTTTTTATAGTTACTTATTTATACTTCTTTTCATTTTGGGAATTCAAGGATTAAGGCAGGATTAAAAACAAATAAAAGGAACAGAAATGGTTCTGTCCATTCTTCTCATTTCCCTACCCTCAGCTGATCTGATGGTGGTTCCCTCAGTTGTCCAGCACCCACCAAGAGCTTGGGGTAGGGGCAGGGAAAAGAAGTCCAAAAGATACACACAACATTATGGAAGTATAGAATGAACTAAAGCCACTCTCCCCACAAAATAAAACACTCCTTTGCTTCTCTTGCCACTTTAGACAATAATGAACTCTTAACAGTTTTTTCTTAATCTTTTCTATTATAAACATTATTACAACTGAAACAAGCTATTGTGTTGTGCTTTTCAAAATATATTGTTTTTGGAGAATATTTTGCATTTTAATCCATCGGCTATTACACCATTATTAGGCCACATTGCTTTTAATTTAGTTTTAGAGTTGATCGGCAGATACTCAATCCTACTCCAGATATATCCAGACATTTCTATGCATGCTCAATAAAACTGATTTTAAAGAGGAAATCTGGAAACTCCAAGATTCTAGATTTGCATAAGACAGCTCTAGATTGGACAACCGGTCTGTTTCTACCCTAACTTAGTCAAACAAATCCCCCGGGCCCCATCCCCAGGGTGGAATCATGAGAGTGACTCATTTCTCTGGATTGTTTCTGCCAGTGTGCTATGGACAAGGTTACATTCATCACAGCCCTGGCACACAGAGAAAAACATGTAAGCATTGCTTCTGATGTAAAAGTGCCCCAAGTTGCATTGTAAGCTACAAAATTAATTTTGTTTTCTAAGACCTTGCTCCTCAAAGTGTTGTGTATGCACCAGCAGTGTCAGCATCACCTGGGAGCTTGTTAGAAAGGAGAACTCCCCAGGTCTCACCACAGACGTACTGAATGACCAGAATCTGCCTTTTAAAAAGCTCCCCAAGTGATTCGTATGCACTTGAGAGTTTGAGAAGCTCAGGTCTAAGACAGAAGGTTGACCTTAGTATTCTTCATTCCTGGCTTGAGTTTGAAGTAACCTGTGTCGAGTCAGACCAAAGGCACTGTAAGAAAATTGAGTAATTGAGCCCATAGCCATATCGTGGAGTCATGTGATAGAGACATTGTGGAAATGCCTGGAGAATTATCCAGCAGCTATTCCACTTTGAGAAAGTCTCACCCCTCTCATCTGTAGTTGGGCCTGTCACTTGTCTAAGCTGAAAGCTGATTACTGTCATTCAATATTTTCCAAAAATGTTGAAATTAAATCTAACCACCTCTTTAAGAAAAAACATCAGCAGCGTTTTTCTTAAGCCCCTTTGCAGTTATTTCACGATAGTAGCAACATTAAGCCCTAGTTAGCCTGATTATGTTAATATTATATGAGAACACAAGATATAGGAACTATACATAGGAACAAGAGTATTTGGGGAAAATGAAATACAAAATTACAGTGGAGTGTATTTGTGAAGTGGCACTGCTTCCATGCTTTTCTCAGAGAGGATGATTATGGCAGAGCCATTCGTTGAAATCAAGGCTCATTCTCTGTCATTCTGGAGAATTCAGGGCCTCTGAAAGGTACCTACCTGATGAGCTTCGGTCAAAATGAGTGGGCTCTGCTTAGTTACAGAATTTGTGTTAGAACCGCCAGTGTTTTCCCTCCTGAACTACCCTCCCAATGTGGAGAGGCCTCACCTGGGCCATTCTGACTTTCTTCTGCTCTCTCAAAGGCTGAAGGCAGAATACAGGCTCTGGGTTCCACAAGGCAGAAATATGCTTAAAGGGTTCTCCTGGCTTCTGGAGGGCCTGAAAGCAGCTCCAGGTGTTTGTGAGTTCATCCTCAAAGTTTACACTTCCCTTTGAACGTTCGGATCTGTTCTCTCACCTCACCAGGGCTCTTAATTACATGGAGGGAGAGAATGTTCAGTTCTCATTGTCACTGCAGATCATACTAACGTGGGCAAGATGCACGTTAGATTCAAAAGCCATTCACATGTTCATTCATTTGGGCAACTAAAAGTGTCTGCTACGTGCCAGTGTTGGGTACTGGAGATTCAGTGAGGAGCACAAGAGATGTGGTGCTTGCCCTCCAGGAGCTTGAGCCTAGTAAAAAAGACAAAAGTCACATAGAGAAATTCATAATCACAGATTATCACGCAGGGAAAATACATGGTGCTGTGAGAGAAGGATACCGAATCTGGGGGTGTTAGAAACAACTTTCCTGATGAGGTGACTGTGAGCTGAGATATGAAGGGTGATAGGGGATTAACACACAAGAGGGGATTAGATGGTAGAAGCAAAGGTTCAAAGGCGAGGACATGGTACCTAGGGTGCATTGGCCAAAAGCCACTGTGGATGGAAGTTGAAGTGTGATGATGGGCCAAGGCTAAGGGCCATGAAACAATTTCTTGAGAGTTGGGGTACCATAAGTTAGATCCAGATCTATGAATCTGGGTTGTCTGGATTTGCTTCTTTGCTCTGTCCCACTAGCTCTATGGCTTTGTACAAATGCATTCTTTGTAACTCAGCTCCCTCATCATGGCCTCTACCTCTTAGCTTTGGGTGAACTTAAATGAATTTGTGATACCTAAAGTAGTGCTTTTCAGACTCTAATTGTCACTTGGGGATCTTAAAAATTCAGTAGGTCTGGGATGGGGTGAAAGTCTGCATTTCTAGCAAGTGATTCTGATGCTGCTGGTCCATGAAGCATACTCTGAGTAGGAAGGTTATAAAAGCACTTAGAACAGCACCTGTTTTGTTATAAATTCTTAGCAAATGCTCGTGTTTTAACTACCTGAGCACTGATATTCTGCCCTTATCCAGAATCGGTTAATTGACTTTCTTGTGAACTCATGATGATGAAAACCCTTTATATTTCAACCCTCAAAGTGGAAACTCTTTCTATCAGGTGGTAGTTTTTTCTATTTCCTTAGTAAGTACAGTATGAGAGACATTGATCCCTCAGCTTTTTGCACTAAGGAGCTTGAGCTGCCTCCAGGGTCATCATTCTGAATGTGACCTCTCTTTGCTAAGGACAGTAGAAAGCAGCTAAGGAAAGCATGGGCCCTTAGTTTCAGTGTTCATGGGTCTGGAAGCATCTCGGAGGTTGAATTTTTGTGATATTCTCAATAGAGCTAGACTTGACCTCTTTCTCCTCTCTTGGCTCCTGTGACGTTCCAGTTCTTCTACATCTCTGATGGTTCCCTACTTCTTACTGGCTCACTCGTCTTACTATTCCTATATTTATAATCATTCCCATAAAAGAGTCTTTTTTGTTTTCTGTTCCCTCAATATTCTCATTCAAGCCAAACATCTATTTTCTTCCATGTCTATAACTCTTTTAACGGTATCTCTATTCTGTCATTTACTCACGCTCAGAATCTCAGTCACCTGCAATGAAGTCTGCACTCCCCTACTCCCACCCAGCCAAGACATATACACAGTAATATGCAATTAACTACCATATCCTGATCGCTCTACACCAGATGTTCTCAAACTGTGGTCCTTAGACCAATAGCATCCACATCACCCGGGAACTTGTTAGAAATGCACATTCTCAGACCTCATACCAGATCTACAGAAACTCCGAGAGTGGAGTCCACCAAGCCCTCTAGGTGATTCTGATTCCTGTTGAAGTGAGAGAACCACTGTTCTGTAATTGTGCTGCTCAGTGTTGGCTAAGTGTAGGAATTGTGAGGAGAGCTTTAAAAATACTGATGCATGAGTCTCATCTCCAGATTCTGATTTAATTAGTCTGGAAATGGCATGGGCATTGGGTTTCTTAAAAGCTCTGCTGGTGATTCTAATGGATTATCAAGTTTGAAGACCAAGGTCTCCTTTTCAGATTTCTTTTCCTTTTCTTTCTCATGGCCTCTCCCTTGGGCCTTCATTACCTCGTACCTATTTTATTTATGTGATATTCTAATCTCTCTCATATAATTTCTCACGCATGGAACCTAGCCTGTGTAATAAGATCATTTGCATCTCTTGATTGTATTTTTCTTCTAACCAAATCTTGCAAGAGCTTCCCCTTGCCTGGAGAAGAAATAACAAACTCCTTACCATGGCCATTGAGAACTTTCCCTGGCCAGGCCCCAACTTTACTTGTAGTTTCAGGTTGTAGGACATTATATACTGTAGCCAAACCAAAGTAAACCCACCCTGAACTTTCCTCTTTTCTTATCTTCGTTCCTACTGTTGCTTTGCTTGGAATTTCCTTCACACTGTCAAACATCACTACATCTCTTAAATGCTCAGGTCTCAAAGCCACTTTTTCCATGGAGCTCCTTTAAGTGCTTCCAAAGAGAGAAAACACTTCCATGCACTTTGGAGGCACTTTGAAGGCCATTCCCTTAATCACAGTCCAACTTATAGGTTTGCTGCAAGTCTTTGCTAAAATGTAACTGTATGTGCCTAATGAACCAGTGGGGCTGGTAGCCTTCATTTTGTAAATTGGTTTGCCTGGGAGGAGCAAGCTAATAAGGAGGAGATCTGTGGGGCAAGTCCTTGGAGGAAATTTCAAGGGAAGAGGATAAAAGCCCATCCCGGTCAGTCTGACATTCTAAGGCTGTGTCTAAACCTATAGAAAGATGGCCACAGAAAGACATTGGAAGCTGTTTCCATGAGTGGTCCTGAGAAACATGAGGCACAGGCAACATAGCTTTGGGCTTAAGAGACAAAGGGCCATCAGCAGAGGAAGAGAGACACGCTTTCCCCACTTGTACACAGCACACATGTGACTCCAGCTCAGGAGAGGCTGCAGGGAGCATAACATGGCTTAGGCACCTGGTAAGGTTGCCAGATTTAGCGAATACAAATACAGGACATTCAGTTAAATTTGACTTTTGGATAAGCAAATAATAATTTTTTAGTATAAGTATGTCCTCAATATTGCATTCTTGACGTATCTGAAATTCAGATTTAACTGAGTGTCCTATGTTTTATCTGGCAACTTAGCACTATGGGAATTCGCAGAACCACATCTGAAGACCCCGGCATAGACTTCAGAGTGTTGTGGAGATGGGAACCAGCAGCAGTTGTAACTCACAGTAGTGGTCATCAGCCATGGGGCTGGAGAGGAGGACCATGTAAGGTCCAATTGGGAAATAGTAAAGATATTCTAAGGACTCACAGAAATGCATAAGTAAAAGTTTTCAGGAGGCAGAGTTCCTGTCTTTCTCAGTGGGCATGCAAGCAAGTGAAATTTAAGTTCCTCTTAATATGACCTCATTTGTGTGTTGTGGCCTTAAGAAACCCAAGTTACATTTATTGTTTTAATAGCTCCAAGTGTTTATTTGCTAGTAAGTGAAAATTGAATGAATAAAAGAAACTTATCCAAAAGCTACACTGGATAAAGACTCCATTTAGCAGAAATGGCTTTCATTTTCTATTTTAGCTATGAGAAGATTAAAAATATTTATGCACAAGAGAAAAATTTAATTAAAGAAAATAGGTGATAGGTGCAGATTAGTGAAAATTTGTAGGATGGGAATATTAGCAAGCCAAAATCTGAACCCCTGGACAGAATAGGTTACCCTTTCCATGTATGAAATATTGCATTAAAAACAAAAGTGACTCATGCTATTAAACATTTGTACAACAGCACTAATGAGTATATGTGCTATTTAAAACCTGTCTTATTTTCCTTCAAGATTATAAAACTTTTAAGGGTAGGACTGTTATCTGGTTCACATTTCTGGCTTAAGAGAAATGTGAGGAAACACTAGCTTGTCATTTGTCCCTTCCCAAGAACCAGGTCTTCCTGCACATTGCAGTTTGGGGGATGATCTCTGTAGGGCAAATTCCTGGACAGATGAGGCAGAGCCGGAGAAATGGAGCAGGAGGACAGAGATCGTGGGGCACCAGTAAGTGCCCCTGGAGACAGACACACACCCTTCTGGAGCCCCCAGGGGAATGAGTAGCTGAGGGTCTGAACTAGTTTACTGACCTCTTTTCATAGATAGAGCACACCTCTCTAAGGGACTAGCACATAAAACTGATATTAGCAACTTGACTTTTATTATCCTTTCATTCTTTTCAAACATTTTTACCTTTGGGATTATTTTTAAGGAATTGGATCCTTTCTAGGATGTGACACTTTAGACATTACTTTATTAACTAATCACATCTTACCAGTGTGTCTCTTACTAAGCAACGTACAAGTTTATAATTTTGGTTAACTTACCTCAAAAAGTTGTTTATAAACTGATATTATCCTACTCAACTTCTTCCTGATAGGAGACTATTTTGGTAATTGATAACCAAATTAATGAGATCCTCACTTCCCACATTTCCCTCAGCTCGGTATCCTGGAAACTTATGCATGATGTTAAAGTTATGAGCATTGAAAATCTAGCCCATTTAGCGTAAGGTAACAAATGTTTTTATTGAGGTGGGTCCTATTTCTTAATAGATTGAGATAGGGTGGCCTCTTACTGATTGAGTCCCACTTTTAAAATTTTTAAATGATGATGAAGAGGTTTATAAAAAGGAAACTGACAAATCTATGTTTTAATTCAATTTTGTCATTTACTAGCTGTATGATTTTAGACATATAACTTAATGTCTTTGTCCTCCAGTTTTTCTACATAAAAAATAGTATTATTAATATCCACTCTGTAGATTTTCAAAATTTCTGACACTTGGTACTGTATTAATAAATTATAGCTATTTTTTATATAAGTCCAACATCATAACAACACCAAGAAAACTTTAGGAAATGAAGTGAAAAATCACTCACAATATCTCTCACCAATTCTATAAACAATTTATTTCCAGTCTTTCACTGTAAAATATACAGTTTCCAAATAGGGTGTATGCCTTTTTTAATCCTGTTTATTTTCATTTTTCCATAAGCATTTTCATAATTATCATTTCAGTGGTTGCTCAAAATTCTGGTAAGTGACTGTGACATAGTTTACTTAATTGTTCATTTATTGTTATCTTTAGAATATGTCCGGAGCAGTGTTTTTGGAGCTGATTTTCACAATCCTTAACAGGCATAAGGAAGAAAGCAAAATATCCTGGCTTGTCAACAAAAGCTGTAGGAAAAGAGCATTTTCTTATGTAATTTAAAATGTCACTTTCATAAGTATATGCACTTATGAAAGCAAGATACAAATATAGGTCAACAAGTTCCAGGGGAGCAGATGTCCCAAGAAAAACCTTGAATAGAAATTAAAAGGACCTGATTTATTTATAGACCAACTCCAAAATGCTGTAAATTGCTTTGTTAAGGACCACATCCAAGATTAAGCTTCTAAGAGGACCTTGTGGCTAATCCTATTATGAAGTAATTTTTATGGCTTTTCACTTGGTATAGCTCAATGATTCTCGAAAGAAACAGTTCAGGCACTTTCCAACTATGTGATGCGTGGGGCCCCTCCCCAGAGCAATTGAATCAGAATCTCCAGGGAAAGGACCTGAGAATTGGTATTTTTAAGCTCTTTGTATGGTTCCAGTGGATAACCGGATTGAGAAATACTGAGGGACCTTGGACCAACAAAAGATCCCACCATCCTACCCAGCTCCTCGGCAGATTCATAGGATGAGAGGTTAAGGGAATAATGAACCTTGAACCCCAGCTTCAGGCGGAGTGTGGGGCCTCAAAGGAGAGAGCATTTGCCCTGGCACCATTTCCCTGCCAGGTAACCTTGCCTCCATGGGAGCTCTGTAGCTAAAGTAAACAACTTCATCCTCTCCTTTAATTCCCTAATCTAATATTGACTGGCCAGAAATATGTCTTTATCAATATGCTATGCTCCAAAGATATTCTAGATTGCTAGTCATTGGGAAAATATATCCCTTGACACTTTAAAGGGCATCTTTACTTAATACATTTCTGTAAGGAGATTAATAAAGAAAACCTGTAGGCACATGGTAAATATTTATTATTATGGTAGTAGAGCCAAAAGTAATAAATCTTGGTGGCTCAAAGAAGTATAATACCAGGACTTGAAATAGACTTTCAATTTTTATTCAGTTGTCATTAGCTCCTTGATTTTCATCAAGATCACCTAGATCCCTTCCTATCCTGAGGGAGTCGGTGTTTGCTACTTTGTAACCAATTCATTAAAGCTATCATTTGTCAGCCCATCCTTTTGATAAGCGTGTAGTGGAAGAGAAAGACATACGTGTTGAATGAATGAAAGATCAAGTGAATTAACTATTTTGCTTTTAATTGTCACATTTTGAATATTAAAGGCATGATATTAAAGACTTTCAAAATACTCCCAGTCTTAGCTAACTGAAAATTTACTTAATCTTTAGCCAAACTCCATGTCTTCTATCTTTTCACCTGTGAAAATAATATTATACTTCTTTTCTAGACAGGTGAGTTCTAGGAATGTTAACTCAAGTTTTAGCAAGCTTGAGATTTCTAACTCATTCATAAATGGATCCTGGCTTCCCCAGCTCAGTGTGGCCAGTCAATTCATATTAAAACAGTATTAACACAATGTCTAATTAAAGGAAAAGTATGTTCATTAAAATGCAATGAATATTTAAAGTAGTTCCAGCTACATAGGAGCCATAACAATCTAAGTGCCCTTCTTGGGTCAGTAGAAAGCTTTTCCATTAGCAGCCCAGTGGATTCACAAATCATATAGCCCCTCTCTTATTATTTTTAAATGGCAGTTATAAATCACTTGATACAGTGAGGTGAAAGGATGTTTTTCTAGTCAATATGAACTATGTGGTATGCGCCACTGACCACTGGTAACTGGAAATTATACATTACAAAAAGAAAGCCAAACAGTTGCAAGCCCACTATCACCTTTATATTAAATGCTTTCTCTTTGGCAAAAAGTAAAAGCATTGTACAAAGTTCACTCCATACTCATCTTATATTTTTCAGATCATAAAATAGGGAATTGACTCCTCTTTAATTTACTGTTCTAAAAAAAAGATTTAGTACTTGTGACATGCCTTAAAGGAGTTTGAAATGAGAGTCATATTTTGTCTAGATATTTTCACAAGGCTTCATCAAGAGAGGTATTGGAAGGTTATCTAATCTACTCATTTCAGAAAGTCCTGTTATATATAAATCCCTTCAATAACCTACTATTTAACATCTCTCTAGAAGAAAATTATTATTATAGATATTCTTCATATCTATTTAAAACAGCTATTTTTATCTGTTCTTCCTTCAGTGAAGAAGGAGAACCCTTATCATTACTATTTTTTTGAACCATCTCCTACTTGTGACCCTAGAAATGCTCATTATATTCTCTTGGCCTTTTCCTCTCTGGCTTAAAAATCTCTTACACATAGACCTCATTCTCCACCTCACAGCCTTTTTGTTTTTAGCAAATTTTTAAGTTCTCTTAAGTTTGGGAAATTGATACGTCTCCTGAGTCTTAAACACGTTTGTTGTGTTCTTTATAAAGATATACAAGTACCTTCCCTTCCCCAAACTTTCTCCTCCCCATATTTGCCTTATCTCACTGAATAGCCTTTCTCAATGGAGATGTAATCCATGCTTGCATTGCTTCAGACACTTTGCTAGGCACTGGAGTTATAGAGATAAGTTACAGATCCTCTTTTCCAGAAACCTACAGTCTAGTGAGGAAGGAAGACAAGTAAATGGGAAGCTAGCAGTGCAGTATGGTAACTTGAATCTTAAAGGTTAGTCCAAAATGATCCGGAGTTCTGAATAATTCAGAGTTGGTGCTGCATCAGATTCAGCCTCCTTGAGGGCTCTATAATAAAAACAAATACTCTTTATTGCAGGGAGAAGTCTTTCAAAGACACTTACTTCAATTGGGAAATGTGTTTTCTTTTTCAAAATATATTCGTTAAAATTGAGGTCAATAGAGAGCTGCTCTTGGTAAGCAGGGAAATATTTTGCTATGATCAGTTACTCTGAAGGTTATGAAGTCAGCACAAAATCCTAATAATGCTATAGAGTTAAAAAATGAATACAAAGCAGGAAAATTTTATGGGTATGGACCAAGAAATATCAGGATGAAAAAACACAGTTATTAATCATCCACAAGACCTGGCCTGAAGATTGTTGGATAATGGAACTTTCCATGACCCTAAAAATCATCCTATTCTTGGGTCTTTCCTCCTTAGTGTATAGTGACTATTAGGATCATTGTAGGATTATTTAAACAAAAATGAAGCATATATACAAATATAAAACATCTTTTATAAAGCATGAAGTAACCACAGCTAAGATGGTGAAGTTGCGACGCAACCATAGCTAAGATGCTGTGCATTTTTAATAAGGACAAAGAATAAAGGATTAATTCCTACTTTGGTTTTGAGTAATATCTGGTTTAATAAGCATCTCTGACTTAGCGTCTGCTTGGGTGGAAAAATGGACATGTTTATTTTCATTTAAAAAATTAGTCACTTTTATATCTTTAACAAAAGGTCATGTTAAGTCTCCCTAGAACAGGATGGGTAAATATAATCAATAAAAGTATCACATCTTTACTGATTGAAAGGATGTTTGATGTATGGTTCTGAGAGTTAATGTTTATGTACAAATTGTAGGACTCCAAGTCTCTGTGTTAAGAAACATAAAATGGAAATGTGCCTTTTTCTTTTTTCATGAGGATTTTTTTTCTGCTAGCAAAGTAAAAAGCAGCATTAAGTAATTGCCCAGTGAATTCAATCTTCGTGAATAGAAAATCTAGATATTGTTATCTGACTGTCCTATAGCAACACTTTGCTTTACTTATCTCAGTAATTATGTCAGTTCTTTAGATTTTTGTTGTTCTTGTTATTTGTTTGTTTCAATTCAGAGATAGTAAGACTGCAAGTTGGGAAATCTCTTTCTCTGAATTTTTTGGAGGCAAGGATAGACCATGGCATATCGGATAAGGGTCCCTGGGAGCAGTTCTACCATATAATGGCAATATACACTGACATAGACCAAGTGCTCTGTCATGTGGAGGAGGCACTACTCCAAATACCATGTGGGAACTCATTTGTTCCTCACCAACAGCCCAGTGAGGCGATCCCTTGCATTATCCTCATTTTTACAATGAGGAAACAGAGGCACAGATGGTTAAGTAACTCGTCACAGTCCACTCAGACAGGAGTGAAGCCGTATCCTCACTGTCGTCCCTACATCCTTACTCATTGACCACATAGGCCCTTCGATCTTTAGTTTGACGGCGCATAGTACTTCTCAAGTTATTCCTGACGGTTTTCATATGAAACTCAAGATTAAAAGTGGAAAAGGACTCACTGTGTCATCAAACTCACCCTCACCCAGAACTAATAAAAGCATATTCCCTATAGCATGTTTTTTTCCAAAGCAATTTAAGCAGTTTTATTAAGTTCAATTTATGTGCACCTCAGTTAATTGATTGAATTTCTGCCACTTTTCTTGGAATACTCCTCTAAAGCCCTAATAAACCTGACTAATAGCATGACACTTCTCTATTATAAAACTATTTCTCTTTATTATGGCATTCCATTATTCCTTTTTCTATTAACAACAGAATGACCCTAAATAATAATTCTTTTTCTATTAAGTCATGCTGATACCTAGTTTTTATGAAGACCAGAAACCAAAGTCCACATCCTGGCTTTGTAGTATAGGAACCATTTTCAATGGAAACATAGTTGATGTAATTTTAAAATGACCACTTCCTGCCCCAAGATTAGACTGGAGAAAACTGGCAGCCAAAGTCCTTCTAATTTTATTTAATGTTTTATTTATTTGTATTTATTTTATTTCATAACCACTCTGAGAGTACCCAGAATATTTGAGGACATTGAATATTCATCATCATGTAATGAATAAATATTTATGGAGTTCTCACTATGTGAAGATGATAATAGATTATGTGTTACTGAAGCAGTATGAAATACTATTCCTACCAGCAAGGAATTTACAACTTAGTTGACATGTCACATGTGTGCAGTGAGTATATAAGGCAGGAAATGCCCAATGAGAGATGGAGACAGTACCTGCTGTAGAAGAGTTCAGAGGAATGATGGATCACCTTTGTCTTTCCCTAAGGCTTTTAGGATGAAGTGGGCTTTCAGTTGGTTCCAAAAACTAAGGTTGGAATCAGCCGGAGAAGTGCAGGGAGAGCAGGTGGGACAAAAGAAGAACCAATCTTTGGAGTGTGCCCACTTGGGTGGTAAATCAGCATTTTTATTGTCATTAAATAAGTGGGAAGAATTATTTTATTTCCTACAACTGTCTCGGAGTCATAGAAAGCACTCTTTAAGAGTTAATCATAGTATGCAAACATTTAAGAGAACTCAAAAAATGTGTAGGCTCTCCAGGTCAGGGTTTCTTAACCATGGCATATTGGCATTTTTGGCCTGATAATTCTTTGCTATGAGGGGGTGTCCTGTGCATTGCAGGATGTTTAGCAGCATCCAAGGCCTCGATCCGCTGGACTTAGTAGTATTCTCCTCCTCTTCCCAGTTGCCACAACCAGAAACAAATGTCTCCAGATGTTGACAAATATCCCTAAGGTGCAAAATCCCCCTTGAGAACCACTGCTCTATTCTCTGAACATTGTGGGAAAGCTCTCTCGTATTTCTCTCCTCCTTCTGTAACACAGGCCATCAGGAAAATCGTCTTTGTACCTAACCTGAATCCCTCATATTGCATGTCATAAATCCTCTTCTTTAGTGTCCTCAGAGTGTGTGCCTTCCATGTCAGGAGTACTCATTCCACTTGGCAAGTTGCCGAGCTGTAATCTCTGGGGAATTTCTAGGACACCCACTGAAAGCTGCTAAGAAATGCTCACTAATATCTCTTCTCCACTGAGGAAAAACTCTCTAGTCGTGTTCGCTTGTCAAAATTGTAGTGCTATTTAGATTAGAAACCTATTTCAATTGTAAATCCCACTGGTGGGGGAAGCTCAGCTTTTAGGAGAGAGCACAGCTGGTGCTTCCTGGATGTTAAATAATTCATCTTACTCATTTTGGAGAGTCAGAAACAGCCGAGCTGAGATGCTAAATCCTTAAGGTAATATTGCAAAACCTAGTCCCTGGCACTAAGGAGGGAAAAGGCCCACTAAATCGCGGAGGTCATCCTCCACAGCTTTAGGAGAAGCCCTGGAGACAATGCTATTTGCTAACTTGATTTTTCCCCATTTTGGTAACATAGGGAAGATAGGCTGCCCTGGGAGAATTTTATGAAACTCAGTTAAGCAAGATCGGCCTGTCTACATCTTACATATTGTCATGCCTGTGTCATTCATGCATATAGTTCATTTTTCAAGTGAAATATTTTGACCCTTCTAAAAAATGTTTTCCCCAGAAATCAGAAGGTGATTATGGAAATGAGGACCCACCTGCTCAATTGCAATTTGTAGAAAATAGGTGCCATTTATGCAATTGCTTGATGATAAATATTTCTCATTAATGGTTCTATTCTCACACTTGGCTATTTATTACATAATGTGTTTTAGTCCAAATTGTCCTATTACCAGTCCTAAACTCATCCTGGATTTTCACATTACTTTTGAAGCTGCATTAAACCCTCTAGAATCACAACTTCTGCAACAACGTTCCACAGTAGTTCATTGACACTTTTTCAGGTAACTAATAATCTTAGTATTTTTATTTCTGTGCCCTGAAAGAGGCAACATTCTTACCAACATACCTATTTCACATCTTAATGAGACAATATCTTTCTTCGTATCTGACAGGGTCCAGATATGTGCCACTACACTATGTGCTCAGTTCAACCAAGTTCCATTGATTGTGGGATTCTAATGAAAATTTATGTTTTGATCTTTACTGCTTGAGTGGTTGACTCCATACAATAAAAACAATCAAAAATACCAAACTCCAAATTTTTCCATTGGTCAGACTCAGTAGTTTGGTACTAACTCCACCAAACATGAATGTAGACAAAGGTGAAAGATAATGGAGGAAGTCTGCATGCAACCATTGCAGTTATCAAGGCAATACAAATTTCAAAATTCAATTTTTTATCAGGGGGCTTTTCTCAGAGTACATAGAGAGACAAAAAATTGCATTTCCCAACTGGAATCTGAGCAGGAGTGATTTGTAACAGCTCTGTTCTCTTGAAAAAAGACCTTGTGGTCATTAGAACAAGAGAGGAGGGAAGAGGAGAGTTCTAGCAAACAAAATCTCAGTTTTGGTTCATTTACTAAAGTATTTCCTCATCTCATAAGAACAAAGGAGAAAAAACCGTTCTGGCCATTGGGCCCACGGGCAGGGCAACCCAATGTTCAGGCTCTGACAGTGAATCCAAGACATCCTGAGCAATAATCAGTTGATGACGGTGGTGCCAGGGGAGGTTTTTTATGAACATCCACATTATTTTTCCCTTCATGTTTTCATCAGGAATTAGGGATATAACCTGAGCTACTCTAGCCTCTTAAGAACACAGCTTGATTTAATATGTCCCAAAGTGGAGCATTTAATTCAGACAAGCCTCTATTTTATTATTTTCAAAGATGTCTTCCCTTGGGAAATCTCATTTTATGTGCATTTTATTTCATTTGAAAATTGACAACTTGTATCATAAATCAGATGTTATGCTGCATGATAAGATATATATTATTAAATAAGGTATGGGACCCTTAAGAAGCTAGAACAATTGAGAAAGCTGTTCCAAAATAATATCGGTAAGTTTGGAAGCATACAATGGAAGGAAAATAGAAATTGCTGGAAAAGTTTAAAATAAGGATCCCTAAAGATAATATAGTTAACACAGTTAAACTACTGTTTCATAACTAATATTAAAAGACAGAAAAGAATCCACTCATCCTATCAATTAAATGTGTATTTGCTTGATTTAAAATAAAATCATGATGCTGGAAATCTAACTGATACTTTTAAATCTGTCTGAATTCCATTCGGAGGAGACTGAGAGAGTTCACTTTGGAGGAATGGAGCTTCCCAACAGAGCTACTTTCATCTTGATTTCTTTGATTTCTTCAAAGGAACAGCTCCAATAGGAATGAATGAGATAAACAGATTTAAATGTGGATGTATATTTGGGGATCAGTGACCCAACAAAATGGGATGAAAAAAGGCCTTAATCATGAGGGAGGACATTTGGAAACTAGCTAAAGTAAACTAGTTCAGAGATGGCAAGTTTTAGAGTTATTTTCTGATTTGTTCTCCCAACTGACTTATGTTTATTTGTTCCCTGGTATTATTTAATTTATAAATGTGAGTATTCACTCTCTAGTTTTCCATTTTCTCTGAAAGTCTGAATACCTGGGTTCAAGCAAATTGTAAAGTAGCCAGGCTGGCTCAGTCACAGCTAAACCAAGACATGGCAACTAACATTTTTACACAAACTTTAAATACCTTGTTTAGAATTTGTTTAGCCATTCATTCATTCAACATACATTTTAGTAAGACCTTCTTATAAACCAGAATCTGTGCTAGACTCTGGAGGAACAAAGGTACATTAAACCCAATCCCTACCCTCCAAGCTACAGAACTCCATGGACAAAAGCCCCATCTCTAGAATCGGATCTAGGCTTGCATCCTGGCCTTGTCACTTATTAGCTGGGAGATAGTGGCCAAATGACATTCTGTCTCTAAGCCTTGGCTTCTTCAATTTAAAATGGGATAATGATGGGAACTATCCTATACATCACTGGAAGGATTGAAATGAGAAACACCTTTCAGTGACTCTACCGAAATAAGCAATGAGTAAATGTTAGTGTTTATACTCTAAAGGGAGGAAACACATTTGAAAAAATAAACACATTTAAATCGTAGAGGTCTCTAAAGTGGGGACACCAAAGATCTCTTGGCACCTCCAGAGCAAGAAGAATAAAAATGAACCATCCTGTGTGGGTGGAGGCATTTCAGAATAATCAAAACCTGCAATTTTAGAAATATTACAACTCAAACCTTTTTAAATGTGATCAAGAAAGTATTCCCTTCTTCATCTCTGCTGAGTTAGAGGAGGGAATAGAATTAAATTACAGTAAAAGATTAGGCCTAAGGAAAACTTTCTAATTCTAAAGGTTGTTAGTAAGATTTATCACCTCAAAAATGTATTTTTAGAAATATGACATGCGTCTGTCTTCCCTGGATGATTTGGATGGAGGGCTGACTGGAGCCAGAGGAGTGAAATCTTTTTTTTTTTTTTTTAAAGATTTTATTTTTTCCTTTTTCTCCCCAAAGCCCCCCGGTACATAGTTGTGTATTCTTCATTGTGGGTTCTTCTAGTTGTGGCATGTGGGACGCTGCCTCAGCATGGTCTGATGAGCAGTGCCATGTCCGCGCCCAGGATTCGAACTGACGAAACACTGGGCCGCCTGCAGCGGAGCGCGCGAACTTAACCACTCGGCCACGGGGCCAGCCCCGGGAGGAGTGAAATCTTTAGGATCTTCTCTCCTCCTATGATTGATGTGGGGATGACATGCAGAGTTGACAACATATAATAAACCATTGTGGCAGAGATGGAAAGCCTGTAGTAAAAGGTCAGGAGAGGTAGGTAGCAGTTGTGTTTTTAATAAGGAATGGGCCATATTCTGTAATGTGTGCAATTGCATAGTCTTTTGAAGATTTGATGTGAAAACCCCAACATATAAATTCTGTTTGCAAATTCTGTTAGAATTGCAGCCTTCAAATCTTATGGTGATATTGCATTGAAGCTCGACAGCATTTCAGTTAATAAGATGCTGTTTGACAGCATTTTGAGGACGTTTTCATTTGGAATGCAAGTCAAAAATATTTGGAAATTTAAACCTCAAAATTCCTATGTTCTTCTGTTTTCAAAATTTATTTTACTCATTTCAATAAAAAAGAATTCTAAGCACAATAAAACATGGGAGTCAATAAAATTGGAACTTACAGATACATATTTCGCATGCTTGAGACAAGGTGTCAATAAACTTTTCTATAAAGTGCCAGACAATATGTAAACAAATGAGTGTGGCAGTGTACCAATAAAACTTTATTTACAGAAACTAGCAAGAGCTAGATTTGGTTGGTAGGCTGCAGTTTGCCAACTATTTGCCCCTAGTTTAGACTTTCTTTTCTTTAAAAAAAAGGTTATTTTTTCAAAATAATTAATAACATTTTTCTCTGTTGAGTGTCAGACATCCCCATCTCAAATTTTGGGTTTTCTCTATCTTTAGAGTGCAGCACTTAGAACTGCATTTAGACCAGGAAGACTCAAATCTACAAAGAAAATTAAACAAATGTCTTACAGGTTTGTATTACAAACTTGCATTTAATTTAGAAAGTATTGTTGCATACTGAAAGGATGGGTGAAAATAGTATAATTCTTGATGACATAAGAATATCTTGGTGTGTTAAACCTTTCTGGCAGCAGGGAAGAGAAAATGTCATATTCTTCCTCTTCCATATCTAAAATTGCTTCCTTCATAAAAATGCCTCAGGATGCAAGTAGAAAAATTAAAATATTAGTGAAAATACATAAAACGGCAGCATTAAACTTGCCTTGGGAAAGGCCTCATAAAATAAGACATGCCGAGTCCTGCAATCAGTTTCAATCAGGAATAATGAGGTTCCTCTTCTTATTTCTTTCCCTTCTTTTTTGCCTCAAACACTTGAGTTTTTACATTCTAATTCTCATATGCTGAAGACAGTTTTACCCTAGATTTTGGATCAAGGGTCTAGGCCTGAAAACTCTCTGCTTCTGCCTCCAGGTTAAATAGCATCTTTTCTTTAGATCTGCAAGAGTTCGGTATAAGAGTTACAAGTGCATCTGATAAGTTATAGCCCCTCGAGGAGGCAGACAGCCTCACTTTTATAAATACTTGGCATCTGGAAGCATGTTTTGCATTTTTGGATATTGTTATGAGCTTGGCACCTATTTTAGGTGGCATTTCTTAGAGAATTGTACATAGTAAGAATAGCAAGCACAGGCATTTGAATTTAAGGAGTGATAACATTTCGCATTTGAGATCGTGTCCGTGCCATGCCATTATAAGTCATGTTTTATAGCAAAGCTGCACTACAAGTTATCACTCTAATGACTTAAACTGAGAGTAAAGAAATGTACAGAAAGAGCAAGTATGCTCGAGGCAAAGCTTTGAGCCTAAGATGAAAAAAGTGAGGAAATAGAATCTTGACATTCCCAGTGGTAGTCTTGTGAGTTTGGACATCAGAAAATGCTGCCTCTCAGCATGAAGAGAATAATCAAATGCTTTCATAGCGAATGAATAATATTTCCCTAGCAATTCAGTCAGGTGTATGCCTCAGATTGGCATCTGCACATTATTAATAGTGTTATAGAGATTGAAAAGAACAGTTTGTAGCAGAAAATTATAGTCGGAAAACCACTCTGGGAAGGCTTGGCATTGACACAGAAATTTATTGAAATGAAAGAAAATTTAAAGACAAAAAGTACTTGTGCATATTTATGTATATTAAAGGTATGCTCATACCTCCCTAGCAGTGAATACCTTTAATATGTGGATTTGCTTATACCTTGAGGCCTTTTTAAAAATGTTTCTCTAATTTGTCCCAACTCTAGTATTTGTTCCCTCATATTTTCAACTTAGTCCCTAATACTTTCCCTCAGTTCAGTACACAGTACAATCTCACAAATATGTTTGATACATTAGCTAAGGAACTAGACCCAACACCACTGACGTTCATCAAAATCAGAGTAGACAACAATTTGTTCGTCTTTCTTTCTGGCCACTATGCCTTTGGTAAAAATGAAGCAAATGAGAAAACACAGGCAACTGTTTGTGGTGCTGGATTTTGTTGACAGTTGTTTCTGATTAATCACTGTTGACTGATATAGTATTTATTAAGTTTCCACAGTGTCAGATGTCTGCCTAGTGTTTTGACTAAGACAAGACCTAGAAACAACAGAAAGAACTGCAGGATAGAAAAATAAGGAGGAACAAGCTAGAATGCAGTGGCCTGGGAAAGTTGCCTGAAAGTGGTCCAGCAAACAGCATCCAGGAAAAGGAGATTGGGTCAGTGACTCGGTTCGAAAGGGCAGCTGTTTTCATTCTAGTCGATTTCCATTTCTCTGTCCAGAGTGCTGAACTGGTATTTCTATCACACCTTTCAGCCTCTGGGAAGGACTTGTTTTACAGGGAGCAGAGGGCCCTCTAGCCCAGACATAGGTTGGAGCTTGTATTTCTATTGTGTTGAAGTGCATTTGTATTAGTATTTTCATTTAAAGATCAAATTACTAAGATTCCTAGATAGAAGTGATTTTTTCATGGACACAAAGCTAGGAAGAGCGAACTCAAACCAGATCTTCTGACTCCGAGTTCATGGTGTTTGCCTTTCTGCACACTTCCTGATAGAAAGTTATGTGGAGCCATTCTTACTCCCTTGTAGAAAGCCCCCGTTTATGGGCCTGGATTTGAGTTAAAAATTGTTCAATATGGGTGCTGATAGTAAACAGAAAGAGTAAAAGAGTGAAGAGTGGCAAATTTTTACTCTTTTCTTGGAGTTAATCAACGAGAAAAGAAGAAAGTGTTTTTACCTAACAACATGTCATTGGCCTCTTTTTCATATCCCCACCATTCACAGATTGTGAACTTTAAGAGAAGATCGGTCTGTTTGGTCCCTACAGCTATGACCTTGAGCGCCAAGGTTCTAATCAATCTGTCAATATGTTTCTGTGCATGTCTTAAACGGTACCAATCAGCAAAGGAATTTTACAGTGTGTTGCCCTTTCTTCCAGCAATCTAAGCACTTTGAAGTTTTTAATGAGTTACATAAATATTCACAAATAATTTCAGATGGCTTTAAAAAAAGGTAAAGAAAACAAATAGAATAAAAGACGAGAATAACGATGTTACTATACTTATGCTAGCAGTTGTGGTCAAATGGTTACCAACCTTCAGCTGCAAATTCAGATCAATTTTCTGGATGCTAGAAGATACAGCTGAAGAAAGCACGACCCTCTCAACAGGAAGGATATGATGCTACCACTTTTCCTATGCCTGAATCTTAAAGGATTGATATACTGAACAGTAATCCCAGTGACATTTTTGGCAATCATAGAGGGAAATTGTAGGCAGCTGTGGCTAAAAGTAACCTATGATGAAAAGTGAGAGCATAGCATTAAAATATTTTAAAGATGGAAGTTCTACGAGAGGCCTAAACTGAGAGGGCTAGGTGTATAGACCTCTTGTTCTAACTGGTACCAAGGAGAGATTTTAACAAATCCCTTGGAGTCAGTGAGCAACATGTCCTTTAGTCAGTCTTTGCCAAGTGTTGCTTTGTTTAGCTATACGTTTAGTAAGAGTTGGATTTCAGAGTGTTTGAAGTTGCATGCTTTGATGGGGAACTGAAGAGCTGGTGTCCTATATTACAAAGTATGGGAGAGTGAACACATTCAGAAACCAGAGGAGATAGTAGCGGGACTCATATTCTGTTATGAAAAATGAGAGTTCAATTAGATTCTCAACTGGATAGAGGCTGGTTTCCTCTCAACTCTGTGGTATAAATCAGTTTACTCACTAAATTGAACTTGTCACTGCTAAGTTCCCTAGGAACCAGTTTTTAAAGCAAAGCTCATCTTACTGCAATCCATAGAAACTGGTTATTTACATGTAATGGGTTGAGATTTGTATTTTAGTTAAAACATGATATTCAGAATGGATACCTGCCATAATCAATACTATGGATTTTTATATATATCAAAGATTCAGTTTTCAAGATAGTTCTGAATAATCTAAAATGTGTGGTACCTCTCATCCAGGCTTCACCAGAATGAGATTTTGACTCTTTCCAGAAGCTGCAGTGAGGCAATGTGGTGGGTCAAAAGGGGTCCTGTCTGGGAAATTAGAAGACTGGTTTTTATCTTGACTGTATCTATTAAGACGTGTTGCTTTGGACAAGCCACGTGACTTTTCTCTGTTAAATGTGAATAATAGTAATACCCATTTCATGGAGTTGTGGAGGGAATTAAAGCATAAGAAAGCACCTACCAACGTATCTGGCATATAGTACAAACAATAAATAGACTTTATTTTTTTATTTCCTACTCTAAACCCCCTTTTTCCCATGATATAAAGTGGTTCACAAAACACTCATTGTTCATGATTTAGAACCATAGTGTTAGCCCTCAAATTTATAACTGATCATTATCTCACTCATTAATGAGAACTAGAAGGAAAGACACACTTAATTTTTTTTCCTTCCTTCCTGACTCCTCTGAGACAAAAACTGACTTATTCACAGTATTGATGCCACTGAGGGAAGGGGGAAATTGCCTCTGGACCATGGCGGACATACTTTCTGCTACTTGATGTGTTATAAGGAAAAAGTCAAGATGAATACTTACCAAAGATCCATTATTACATTTCAGAATGGATGAAAATCGAATCATTATAAATAAAGATGGGAGAATGTATATAAAAAGTAAGAGAGAATGTGAAAAAAGTGGGAAATCAGACTGTTTAGATTGATAAGTCATCCTGATTACCCTGTGAGTGGCATGGCCTCAGTAGTATGAGATTGACTCATGTTTGTCCCTAAATTAAAATTTAGAACCATAGCATCATTAAATTTTAGGATTGAGAAGGACTTTAAAGATTGCCTATTCTGTTGTTACTCAGAGTGACACCCACTGATCCACAGCATCGTTGTCACTGGAGCATGTTCGAAATGCAGAAGCTCAGACTCCATGACAGATTTACTTAATCAGTCTGCATTTCTACAAGATTCCCAGATGCACACAAAAGTTTGAGAAACCCTGGCCAGGTCTGTACCCATCCCATTTTTGTGTAAGTTTCAAATCTGATATGCATATCTTATATTTTCATCTGAGTCCCTGATAAAAAGTGTTTGCCCAAACAATGAATAAGATTGAAGACAGAACCCTTCAAATACCGCCATAAAAATCTCTCAAGCCTATTCTGATATGAGTGATTAAATCAGCATCTTGCTCCACAATGCAAATTTACCTATTAAATATTATCACCTAAAATCCTTTTCTTTATCTTTTTCACAATAATATGAGGCACTTCTCTAGCACTTTAATTGTGTAATATATTATATATATAGAAGAATATGTAAGAGATATGTATAATTTAAAGGGTAATTATCAAGAAAATACCGTGTAAATACCACCAGGATTATAAAACATAACCACTGCAAAGCTCAGCATTCCTACGGCGGCTATCCCAAGTCGTATCCCCATTCCTACCCCAGAGTGGTTCTAACCATAACAAAGTATGATTTTTGTGATAATCTCTTTCTCTTTTTTCCCTTTATGGTTTTTCTACTTAAGTACACATTCTTAGATAACATGAGTCTGTTTCACCTGTTTTTGAGCATCATGTAAATGGAATTCTATGGTATATGTTCCTTGCTAATCACACTCAACCTTATATTTGTGTGATATATCCATGTTGATTTGTTTAGCTTTAATTGGTTCCTTTTCATTCTTGTTATAGTCTCTCATTGAGGACTAATTTCGCGATTTATTCTAGTGTTCATGAGCATTTGTGTTGTTTGCTCTTTGGGGCCATAATAGACAATACTGCTATGAACATTTGTGTATGTGTCTCCTAGTACACATGTGCAAAATTTGTCCAGGCTACCTAACTAAGAGAGGAATCTCAGGCTATGGAGGCTTTGCATCTTCAACTTTACATGATAATGCCAAAAGCTTTCCAAAGCAGTTCTATCAATTTGCATTCTGACCAGCAGAATAAGTGGAATTCCTGATGTTGCCTGTAAGAGAATTTTGCAGATGCTGCCTTAATGGAATCCAAGTGCACCAGATCCTCTGTAATTCTTTAATATACCTCTCTATGACCCCATTTTAAAAACAAGCAAACAGAAACTTAAACCAACATGTCATTATCCCTGTCTCTTATTTTAAGTGCTCACTCTCTGCTCCCTGAAATATCAGCCCTAAAATCAACATCAATCCTTATAGATGCATGTGAGAAATTCACTTTCTTTCCTTTTTTAAACCCAGATTACATTTGCCCATCTCCAGGCTTCTGATCCCACATTATTTTCCGTGGCTGCGTCAACATCACTGTTGGCAGCTCAGAATGTGCCTCTCATGTTCTTCTGGAACATGAGTGATAATTAATCCACGTCAGGAGAAAGATCATTTAAAAGCATCATTCAACAGTTTTCATTATCTTCTAGTCCTTCCTCAGCTTCAATTCCTTTTTCACCATATTCTTTCCACCCGTTCATTCTCACGGAAAGAGAAAACAGAAGCTAAGTAGTAGCTTTATTCTTCATTCTTTCTTTTTGACCAGCAACCAAGAGCTACATTGCTGGCCCAAAGCAGTGGGCTTATTTCTTCTCTGATCTTTTTGGTCCAAACAAAGAAAAGCAAAACAAGTCAAATATTAACAACAACAAACAAAAGGAACTTTTTTCTTGCCTTTAGCATTTGGAGGCTTATTTTGAATTTAGCCTTTGCACACTTTCTTATAGAGTTATGATCTTCTTTTAAATTGTTTCCTTCTGTTTTGTTATTTGGACCTCTCCTTTTAAAAGTTAAGTTCATTGGAGAATATTCTATACCTCCTCATTTTCTGTAGATTTCTCCCCTTTTCCTTCCTCAGTGCATTTACTTCTATTTGCATAGTCTGAATGATATTTTTAAGATTTTTCAACCTTTGAGTTTTCTTTTTCTGTTATGGAGTTATATGCCGTAAAATCTGTCAACCTTTTTTTAACCTTGAAGTCTTCCTTTCTGAAATTCACAGGGCATGTCTGACTAAGCCCAGGCTTGATCAGAATGAGATTTTTAAAAAAGAAGAAAAGAAAAAGACACAAATCTATGTATACTTCCTTCCCTTGACTTCTAGAGTGTGTGTCTCCACATTTCTTCAGTATACCATGTCTTTAAGTACTTTCTTATTTCCACGCATTAGCGCTTTTGCTTTTTCTCTTGGCTGCCCATGAGCCTGTCTGTCTTGTTAGCATAACCCGTTTCTCCTTAAATTGTATCTCACTGGCTTCTTTTAGCCATCTCTCTGGTAACATACACCTTATTTAATTTCTTGGGAATTGAAAAAAAAACTAAACTTCTTACCATGTTATTGGTATGAAATTTGACTCTTCACCATCAAGCTTACGTTGCAAGCACAGGAGAAAGAGGTTCTTCTAGGGCGATGGTTCTCGAACTTGACCATGCATCAGACACACCAAAGGGCTATTAAAACATTGCTGGGCCCTACTCTCTGAGCTTTTGATTCCGAGAATCAGAATTCAGAAAATTTGCACTTCTACCACGTTCCAGGAGATGTTGATGCTACTGGTCCAGGGAACACACTTTGAAAACACTATAATAGAGTGAAATATTAGAATCTTCTGAAGGATTGATATTGCTAATTCAGAGTGACCCAACTCACCCTCATACTTTATTATTATAAGTGATGGAGTCTGAGCTGTTGGTGTGGATTCATGCATTGCCATCTTGCAAGTAAGTGTTTCAATGGTATATTATATGTATTAGGAAAGATTGTGATATTTCAATCTATTTCTCTGCAAAATGAAGACATCATTATTCATCTACCATACAGATAAGAAAAAAAGATGATTTAAAGAAGAACAGTAAAGAAAAAACCATTGCATTTCACTTTTGATAGACATTTTATTATGCAATAATAGCAGAGCTTCATGAAGAAATGGTTCAATTCTGAGAAATACGTTTCCCTTTTTTGGGGAGAGTGAATGCAGAATGTGTGTAATGGCTATTCTGGAAAGGAAGATACTTTGCTGTCTCTGAGAAGGTAGCTCACTGCCAAGATACCTTTAACCAGCATTTTATAATTACTCACTTCTTCAAGACATTTTATCTTCTAATCATTGCTTGGAGAATAAGAAGATTAGGAGGGAAAGCAAAATTTTCATTGACTGCAAAGGGAGTTTATTTTGCTAAGAGATGGTGGCTGCGGTAATTATGTCTTGAGTGATGGATCTGCTGACAGATCTGGAAAAGTGCACAGTATGCCAAGGCTCAGAAGAGAAGAAAGCAGCAAAGGAACAGAGAACAATTAATCTGAGGATACCCTTTCCCCCACCCAAACACTCTCCTGTTATATTTTTCTAGTATTTTTTTTAGTATTTCAAAACTCTATTTGAATATTAACAATATTATAATTCTCCGAAATCATAAAATATAAATTTTTTAAATGCTTTCCCACTCTCACTTTTGTTCTATAAGATGTTGACCAAAGGGTCACTGGGTAATCTTCAGTTTTTCCAGGGAAATTAAGAGACTGTAGTACAGTGAATTACTAACTTTCCCTCTAGGCCTAATTCTAATCCCTTTTGGTGAGGCCTATACCCAAAAGCCCCATCTATCAGCTTCTACCTTGGCAACCACAACTAGTCACCTAGTAGTGACTGTTCTTAGACATGGCTCTTTATCCAAATACTCCATCACTGAAGTCTAAGTCTGCTTACCTGAAGCCATTTGAGGTCATATGCACCTGTCGGGGAGGAGGTGTTGTTTTTGCTTTTTATAAAATAAAAATGACATTGCATCTATCACACACAAAAAATTCTACAGCTAATTTTAGTCAAAAGTGTGCAGTATGCTCAAGCTACCTCTTTTTCCTTAAGATTCAGTAGCCCAAGATTTCCTACACAACGTGATATCCTCCAGGGCCCACAGTTCCTGGAGGGGCGCCTTGTGTTTGACTCCTCCAAATCTGTTTATTTAATGTGTTGTTCTCTCCGCCCTTGCTCCGTGCTTTCCAAGGTAACAGATTGTTGCTCTGGGCTGACCTGCTAGTGAGAAAGAAGAGCATCCAGGCTAACCATTCCCATCCAAAATTAATATTCTTAGAGGTGATTTCCTGGGAATGTTGTCCCCATTCCCTTTGTTATCTAACACATGATAATATAGCACCCTGTAGCAAGAATTTCAGGCCCAAAGAAGAGGCCAAAAGTAAGGCTATGGGAATCAATGGAAAAGATATTTGAGAAAAGGCAGAATGCTGGTCCAGCTACCATTTTGACATAAAGAGAAAAATATGAACAACCTGGATCCTGTCCATCTGCCTGCCACTGTTCTGTCTTACCCTTCTCTACTGTTGTGATCCGGTATTACAAGTCTCCATGCCTCTGGAGGAAGAGTTCAGAAATGGTACTATTTCTTAATGCCTGGCTTCACTGCCTGGACTCTGTGGAAAAGGCCACGCACATGGCCTGGGGTGTTGTTTGCAATGTGAGCAGCAGAAACTACACTAAATCTACAGATGGAAAGGTGAAGGTCCGTATCACTTGGTAGAGATGTGCCGGCAAGGAAGCACTCCTTGGTACCTTTACTGCTGCCGTTGGATGGAGGCAGGCAGTCACATGGCTGGTCGGTGATAGAAGAGGTGGAGACTTGCACAGGACTTCTAAGTTATATAGTCACTTAGTTTTCTTGATAGAGATAGAAGAGAACACTCGCCTCCAAAGATTAACAGAAAGGATGGAAAGAGTACAAAGCATCACATTTTCTCAGAGGTCCTTGGGCTTTTCACTCCTGGCTTACTGCAATCTCCACAAAAGTAAATGCAAAAGATTCCCCTAATTACAGCGTTTCAGATCCACATAGTTCCAGCAACTGGGATTTCCCATGATACGAGGAGGAGGTTTAGCTGCGTAACCTCTGGGAGATGATTAACTGTACTGGCTACAAGCTGATTTCACACTTGGGAATTTCGCATGTAAATTAGACCAATCAGCTTCTTTGTGTATCATAACCCTGTCCTTTTCTATTCAGAAAAGACACACAATTCAAAAAGACAAGTTTTTAGCTCTTAAAGTGCATATCACTCTTTGTTCAATACATGATTTTTGAGAAGATACTCTATTGTAGGCAATTGTCAAACAAAACATAATCAAACATTCCTTCTGCCTTCAAGGAGTTTCCAGTAAAGAAGGGAAGAAACAAAAACAATGAAAATACCATATAATAGTTATAAATGTCATAGGAGCAATCCAGAAAATGTACAAGACTTCAGGGGGAAGACCTTCTTTCCAGTTCAAGGTTCTTAAAAATTTTTGCCAGTTTTAACTTTTTGTTTTCCACAGGTAAGAAATTCTCTTGCAAATAAGTTGACTTCGAAAATTCTGAAGTTTTCTCAGAAATATTGTGGCTTGAATGGTCATATTGATCCAACTTGAAAACCTGTCCATTTTATGATAACCAGCAAATCTATTAAGTTGTTAAAATTGTTCTTGGGGCTGGCCCCGTGGCCAAGTGGTTAAGTCTGTGCGCTCCGCTGCAGGCGGCCCAGTGTTTCGTTGGTTCGAATCCTGGGCGCGGACATGGCACTGCTCATCGGGCCACGCTGAGGCAGCGTCCCACATGCTACAGCTAGAAGGACCCACAACGAAGAATATACAACTATGTACTGGGGGGCTTTGGGGAGAAAAAGGAAAAAATAAAATCTTAAAAAAAAAAATTGTTCTTAGTGCAATATGCTATTGCTTCACAAATCGGAGCTCATTTTTTGTTAATGCTTTATTATTTAACTTAACTACTGTCTATTCATGGTGTTGCTATGCCAAATTAAGTAAGAATTTTGGAAACCATCCCACCCCCACACACACAAACACACTTACACACACATCTATTTCCTTGGTTAACATATACGCTGACTCATGTGGCCCGAATGATCTAGCTCCCCTTTAGAAATGATTTTTAGCATATTCAATAACCTAATCTACAGGACTCTTTTTGTGACTAGTTCTGTCTTCACAGATGCCTCGCTGTGAAACAAGAAATTCATGAGGTCATCTCTAAGGATTTTCTTTAAATTGCACCCAGCAGAGGAGAATGTTTTTTTAATACTCAGTTTCTTTTAACTATACTATTTTTTTTAATGCCTGAGATAAATTTGCTGGAATCTATCATTACTATATGCTGAGCACGTGGTGCAAAGAAGTCCCTGCTTCTGTGGAGAATTACCAAATCAAGGACAGAGGGTACATCATTATAATGAAATGCAAATTTCTCATTAAAAGGCAAATCCTTCATCTTAAAAGGTTGAACAGGATGCAACTTCACTTGACTGGTGGGAATTTCCGATTAAGGCACTGAAAAAATATTCCAAATGAAGACAATTCTTTGGATCTGAACCACTTTCATTTCAATAAATTGGAACATTTGACTATATTGTAAGCCCATGTCCTACAAAAACTTACTCTGAGATAATTAAAAAATGTCAGCAAATGGGTTGTCATCCATTATAATTCCTCCTTAGTTTAATATATTTTCCCATCCGATCTGAAATATTTCATCAATATAGACGCTACAAGAAGTGATGCTATTTTCTGCATTGTTTTGCTTTTTTATGAATTTTCCTGACCTTATTTTTCTTATTTCTGTGGATTCACCCTTCTAGTCGTCTAGTCTTCTCACATTATTCACCATCTCTGGACAAGTGTGGCCTTAGCCACAGTCTGTTAGCTATGTATTACCTCTGAAGTACTCATCTCTAGCCTTTGTTGTAGGCAAACTACTCATAGTTTTACTCATTTGTGAGTATCTCCACCTTGATGTTTTCCAGGTACCTAAAACTCAGTATAAAGAGCTCAATTCCAGTTCCCCTAATTCACACAAATGTGGCCTTCAGCTTGGTGAGTGCCACTGTTATCTACCAGGCTCCTAAATCCTAACTATGGGGTAATCATCTACGTCTCCCATCTTTCCTTCATTTCTCACATTCGGTCACCAAGTTCTATCCATTGCACTTCTTAAATATCTCTTTATTAACTCATTTTCTCTGATCTCTATTGTCACTTGCTGAATTTAAGGATTCATTATCTCTCACCTGGTTGTCTATTGGAACCCACTCATCCATCACCCTGTCAGTATTATGATAAAATTCCTACACACTCATTTCAGACCATTCTTCATATTGCTACCAGAGGGAACTTCTAGTACATATCTCACTAGGTCACTTCTAGTTTTAAAGATTTTCAGTGGCAACTATTCCAGATTCCTTTGGGTATTACACAAGTCCTTTCTGATGTCTCCCACCAGTTCATCCTTATCTTCCGTTGTGGATGAGCTATAACAAATATCATTGCTCAAACTGCTGTTGCAGGGAGTGGTGGGCCTCAATGCCCCTCCACACCAGAAGGAGTTCTTTATTATTCCAAATTGGGTAGCCCAGTGCTGAGTGTCATTTTATTCTTTAGAACCTCACTCAGTATTCCCCTGTAAACAACTCCAATGTGGTCCAGACAGCTGCCAGCCCTGGGTCTGAGGGAGTATTGTTTTTGGTGTGTGTGTTATTATTGGTGTTTTTAACAGTGTGTTGACATAGCAATTATGCATTTGAAAAGTCTCCCCTAAATACCTGCTTATGTAACGATTGCAGTGGCTTCAGATAGCCCTGATCTTTCAGTCAAAGCAGACACCCACTTACCAAGTTAATCGTCCTTCCACAAAGTACCTCCATGTAGATTGTTTTCTTCACAGAATCTCTGTGAAAAAGAGAGCCTCTCACCTTATTCATAAGGAAGGCGTGACATAGCCACCTCAAATTCTCTGACTACTTGCAAAATTACGGGGAATTAATCTGTGTTGCAGTAAGGGAGAGTGGCAGTGAGTGTTCTTAAGGACAATGGACCAGCCTTTTATATTTTTGTGCCTGTAAAATAGCTTTGTTTGTGGCGGGTGCTCTAAAAAACTAGTTTTTCGTTGAGTGTGTTAAGTTGGAAGCAATATCTGTGTGCCCTTTTTGAATTTGCAGTTCTCCGTCTGTACTTTTTGCCTTCTTTTCACTTTAATATAATCAAATCATTTGAATGAAGATCTCTGCTATCCATGGGAAAGATGAAATACACTGGATTCATATTAACACTGTGCTAGACACAGTGTTCTTGGCATTCTTGAGCAAACATCGGTGATGCCTGTGATGTGTTACAGAATATCAGAGAGAACCTTTAATATCTATAGCAAGCATGAAACAAGTATGTTGAAGTCAAAGTTTGCTGCAAATTATTTTGATGAAATTATATTCCTCTGAACAATCCAGTAGGATGATTAGATAACAAGTCAGCAAACACAAAATGAATCTGTGAGAGTGTCGAATCACGTCATCTGGCTTTTGCAGGCTGCTGTCTTATATATGAAATTTAAAGACAGATGATAAGATAAGGAAGCTATTCATGATTTCACCAGGTGCTTTTAGTTACAGGAACTTTCACTGCAGGTGTGGGGGCGGCTCTGTATTGTGGAATCGGCAGATTTGGTTCTTACTTCCATCATAGTCTTGGCTACAGAAAATGCCACGAGACCACAAGCCCTCTTTCCACCATTGAACTTGTCACATCCAGAAGCCTTGTCTCCAAACTCCATGAAATAGGGCTGCGTGATATTAGAAGTGACACATCTAAGAGGGAAATTTATGTGTGGCTGGCAGAAGCAGCAATCATGTTTACATGGTGGAGGCAATTAAACTCCCAAAGGCTGGAATATGGGTTGGCCCACTTAAAATTGGCCTAATTTTGAATAGTAAATTTACAGGAATGATTACTTTCATTATAATGAGACGGTCTACCTTAATATTTTCCCCTTTTACATAAAAATCTAAGTAAATCAATTGTCAAAACCTTCTGGGATTATCCATCAAATATGCTTTTACATACTATAACTTACTGCCACCTAACTGTTAAAGTTACCATACGTTCCAAACAAAAACTGGGGAAATGTGATCAAATAAAAGATTTTAATCTGTGAATGTTATTAACTGAAAAATATCACATGAGTATAAAACTAAAAGCAAATGTATGTAAGTGTTCCATGAATTGTTCTCATTTAAATAATAAGACAACATGAAATTTTACCTGTCTGACTAAAGCTAAAGTCTGCAGTTACTATATATAACTTACCGTGCTTCCGGCTTATTTCCTGGCTTAACAGACTTAGCTTGGGTGGGTCACTTCTTTCCTACATCAAACAAGCATTTGTAGGTGGAATGCAAGCAAATTTTAATATTAGCCTTAAACAAAGATAACCAGATAGGCAATTTTTTTCCTCTCAAGAAATAAAGACAACAGTATTTTCTAAATCTTTAAAGATTTTTGGATAATCTTTTACAATAAGCTAAATTATCAAATAGAGACATGTATTTGCTTTTGAGCTAATTTTTCTTTCAGATATCTTACAGGTTTTATTAATTTTTAAAATTTTGCCCCCCAAAGACATTCAAATGCTCCTTTGTTAGATGTCCAAAAATAGATAGTTTAATACAAAGATTAGCCCATGCACTTGACTAAAATTTGTCACATCAACACAGAAGATGTTAACACACTTGCAAAGGTCAGCTGTTACACCCTGATTTCCTATGCTGAGAGAAGTAATATTTAACTTCCACATGGAGCTGCACGATAGGAGAGTACTTACTTTCTTGGCTTTATCGAAAGGCTTTCAATTATTTTAATATCTTTGAGGCCGAATATCTTGGTAGTAGTAAAGAACAATTGCATGGATCTCATTAGAATGTATATCACACACGATACTTTCAAAGCATGTCTGTCCTTTTGGGGATTAAAAAGAAAAGGTAATTTAGTGAAGATAAAATGGTCTTAAGCAAGCGTTGTATTCTTTATCTAGTATTTTACTTGACATAGCTCAATAATTATCCCTCACTGTGGCTTTGAGGTAATTGTCTCTCAAATAAAGGAAGGACAGAGATGGGAGAGGAAAGAGGAGGAAAACAGGGAGAAAGGGTCAGAAGGGAGGACAGAGAAAAAAAAAGAGCAAGAAAAAAGAGAGGCAGGAGGGGTAGGGGAGAAAGGAGATGGAGCAAGAAAGAAGTGGAGAAGATGCTCCTGTAAGACAATGAGATGTTAAGATCTTCTTCGTCTTTAGTAGGGATATAAGAGTGTGGCTTTTGTTTTATGCAAAGATTAAGATGCAGCTAACCTCACCCACACTGCAGATAAAGGCTGCACTATTGGTTTCACGTTCTTTCACAATATGTCCATTCCTCTACATTTTCTTGAAATATGCATCCCAAATTAGTTTCTTTTAGCTCAAAAAAGTACCACCTTCATTTTTTATCTTAGAACTTTAAAGTCTAGTTGGAGTGATAAAGCAGATACACAGATCGTAATGGTAAAAGGCAAGATGCATTATTATCAGAAGAGGTCATTTGGATGAAAACTTGATACAATCCTAGAAAACAAAGCAACATAGAAATTGGAAAAAATGGAGCTCATACATGGCAATACTGTCTCCAAACTGCATAAATTAATGGCATGTTTCCTAGAAGTTTTAATCAACTTCATAATCTAGACCTGTGATTACAATTATCTGGATAATTCAAGAAAGAAATAGGCCAGCTTTTGCTTAACATGATGCTTTATGCATAGCAAACACTCAAAAATATTTGTTCGATTGATCAAATAATTTAGCCCTTGAGCCAGGAAACTCTGCTTCACTGGCCCGGGTTCGGTTCCCAGCAGGGACCTACACTACTCCTACACTTCTTGGACCAGATAGAAGATAGAAGATTGGCAAAGATGTTAGCTCAGGGACAATCTTCCTCAGCCAAAAAAAAAAAAAATAAGTATATATACATATAATAATTTAGCCTTTGTTATCAGATTAAAGAAAAAATACCTGGGAAGGAAAGATACAAAGGCCAAAATTTAAAAGAACCTCATGAGGGCCAGTTCAGACCGCCAGTTCAATACAAGGAGAGCGATATTGAACTGCCAAAGTCCTCATGATCTTTCCTTTGAAAAGAAATCACCATTTAACCAAGTGCAAATTCACATCAGCTTGAGAGTTGTATGTGTTAGCACTTTACCCTACCCTTAGAAACCAGGAATCTGCTGTTACTCACCTGTAATACTATCGTTCATTATGTCACAATAGGCAAAACCACAGACCTTCATGAAGAAGAATGAACGGTCATAACTCAAGTTAATTTAGAAGCCACAGACAGATTACTTAGAACTTAAGCCTGGGAATAAGGGAGTACTGATTCTTGAACCTCCGTCCTCTTCCACTACCTGTCTAAGTGAAATTTGATTAGAAGTCGTACCTAATTTATCCTTTCCATTTCTAGCGACCCTTTATCCAATTCCCTTAACACACTTATTTTTATCATTTTTGATAGTGAGTTAATGGTTTTTAAAAAGATAATAGAAAATAGCCCAACTAACCAAGAAAGCGGAAATGACCTATAATCTTATACCAAGTAAGGGTTAAAGTTAAAATTTTGATAAATTTCCTTTGACTATTTATATGTGCATATTTATTTTTGCATGGCTGCGGTCATGCTGTCTGCATATAGTTTTGCAGATCTCAGCAGTTATCCTGATTTCTTAGCAATGTTGTCTGTGTGGTAATGCTCTATGCATCTCTAGTCTCTTGCCATCTTATTTATGTGCCTTTGTTTCAATAACAAAAGTATAATCTCTTCCAAGGAAGAGACTTTATCTTTCTTTTATTTATCCTTATCTTGCTTTCTACACATAGACTGACAATTTGCCTTCCCAGACACTCAACACAGATATTGTTTTAATTTGTTAGATTTATAGGAGTCATTAGAATGAGCAGATCACTTTCAGCAACTCCTTTCCTCTAGGAAGTAAGCTTTTCTCCAAAAATCCCTCAGCACTCCAGAAAAGGTGGTTCTTTGGATAAAAGTCCCAGGTGTGGGAAAATTTATTTTCAGAAGTGTGCATTTCATAAGTACTGAAAAATCTTTTTTTGGTGCTCATACAATAATAAGGTACATCTTGGCCTAGACAAAGCTATGAGAAAAGTAAAAAAAAAGGGATCCCATTCCCCATCTCTAGTGCCCATCTCCATCCTGAAGATACACCTAAAGTTCATTTTTCACGTTGTGGCCAAAGAGAACTTTTGAATAAGCAAATCTCCATACTCAGTACCAGTGCCCATCTCTGCATCCCCCCGTCCCTGTCCCACCCCCCCCCCCCCATTATATATTCCAGTTGTTCTCAAAGTCCCAGGAACACAACATGCTTACTTTTCTTTCTAGGCCTTTGCTCATGCTGTTCCCTCTGCCTGGAAGACCATTCCTCCCTCTGTCCGCCAACCAAATCTCCCATCTTCACTTGGGTAATTGTTGCTTATGCTTCAGGTCTCAGCTAAGATGCTACCTTCTTTGGAAAGCCTTCTTAGTCCCTGCTAGGCTAAGTGACTCCTTCTTAGTGCTCCCTTAACATCCTATGTTAACTGGTTCTATAGCATTTGTACTTCTTTAAAAAAATACCTGCCTGCTTACTTATCTTCCCCTATCTCCCACTCCACTCCAGAGCCATAGGCTTTGAAGATAAGAACTAGCTATTCACCACTCTATCCTCAATCGCTGGCTGACACAGAGACACAGAGCACGTGCTCACTGATTATTTCTTGAATGAATGAATGACTTTGCCCTTCTTGCCTGCTTCCGCCTTTGTATCATGTCCTTGGGCACCCCACGAATCCACCACACCAGTGCCCCGTGTAGGGACCTGCAGTGGCCACACTTTTGATCTGCCCTAACTTTTCCATTTCTGGGAGGAGGTTTTGAACTCTACTCCGAGGTCTGCCTCTCTCTGATCTACTTTTCCACTCAGAGGTGCTAATGGCCCTGATGTCACACTCTTTTTATAGCATGTGGTTGTAAATTAGTGTCTTTTTGGGCAAGACTTTCTGAGCCCAAAGGAAAGGCTATACTGGTGGGCCTTTCAGTCCCTCTCCTGAAGGGGGCACTGTGCCTAGGGCCTTTCTGCGTTCCTCAAATGCTCCGTAAGTGATGACCAGCTGCTTTTAGAGCTAAATCTTGCCTGTCAGTGGTCATCATGATTCCTTTGAGAAACACTCACTTAAAATACTAATATTGCCTTTTATGGAACTATTTGGGGTACCATCACTACTGTTAGCTACAGAGAAACAAAAAGGTCGTTGTTATATGCCTCACATTTAATATAGATGTTAACTCTACTTCCACACATTATTTATAAATTTGTGCAAAGATTTTGTATAAGTAAAGGGAGAAATTACAAGGCTTCATTCTATTATGTGATAAATAAACTGACACAGTGGAAGGATACTCTTAAAATAGAGATCTGAAGGTAAAATGAATTTTACTGTCTAAGAAATAAATTGATTCATCCAAGCTACAAAGAGATGATTTACATTTAGGTAAAATGGGGCAAATTCTTGATGCTTTTCCATTTGAGAAGAATTCTCTGAATTCTCTTTGGAAATTACTTGAAGAAACAGGAGAAAAAACTACTAGGTCCAGATTTAAAGAAGATAAAAAGCTTCTTGTTTCTATGGAAATGAGCCTGGGTCATCTTGTGTTTCTCCTTCCTTCTTATTTCTTTTTTTTTTCCTTAGGGCAGATTTCTCTAGCCTACTTTGTAGCGTCTAATGACTTCACCACAGATGAATCATTAAATACAGAGCTAATAAAGCCTGTAGAGATAATATAAGCCAAATCCTTTGCTTTGGAGATGAGGGAGTTGGCATCCAGAGAGGTCAGGCAGCATGTCCTCTGTCACCCTGCTGGACGGTAGCAGAACTGGAGCCTCCAACCATGTGTCTGGACCTTGGCTGTGCCCTGTGTTCTTTTCATCACACTACAGACATGTGCTGAGAAATGTGGAATAATTTTAGATGGCTAAATGAATAAACAGTATCGTTTCAAATATTTAATTTATGGCTTATATTTAATAAGAATAATATCCAACACTTTCTGAGCACTGTTCGACGTGTTTTATGTGTATTAACACAGATGATCCTCATAATGCTTTATGATTCTTAACTTAACCAATAATAAAACTGACATCCTGGGCCGGCCTGGTGGCACAGCAGTTAAGGTCACAGCTTCCGCTTTGGTGGCCCCCCGGGTTTTGCTGGTTTGGGTCCCAGGTGCAGACCTATGCACTACTTGTCAAGCCATGCTGTGGCAGGCATCCCACATATAAAGTAGAGGAAGATGGGCATGAATGTTAGCTCAGGACCAGTCATCCTCAGCAAAAAAAGGAGGATTGATGGTAGATGCTAGCTCAGGGCTAATCTTCTTTAAAAAAACCAAAAACTGACATCCAGAGGGCTTAAGAGACTTGCACAGCTTGTCAGTGTCGACGCTGGGACTCTATGCTAGACAGTTGAACTCTTGAGTCTGTGTGCATAACTGCTACATTGTGCTTCCTTTCGTTCAAGTATATTCATATATTATTCAGTCGTATGTGCAATGGTGTTAAGAACGTAAGCATTGGAGTCAGAAACAGGAGTCAAGTGATCGGCTGTGCTGCTTGGTAGCTGTATAACGTTATTCAGATTACCTCCTCTCGCTTGACCTCTATGTCCTCATTGGTGACTTGAGGCAACTCAGTATCACTCTTCCTCACAAAGTTACTGGAAAAGTTGCTTAGAAATAGTGCAAATAAGATGCTTAAGTCTTGAACCTGAGTCTGCCACATGTGTTAAAAATTTCCAACCGAGTCTCAGTTAATTGATATGCCAGAGTGCTTTATTTAAAGTTATTTTATATTCTGGTTGGCTAAAGCTCTTATTTAATTTCAACAACACAGAAATATTTTTTAACCTTCCTCTTTGAAAAAAATCAAAAATGTACCACTGCACTCTCCTAGCTCAGTAATATGACATAAGAAATTTAATTTATTCTTTATGAGGACATTTTTAATGCTTTAAAGCCTTCATTTTAAAAATTACTTTTGACAGGCCAGTCCCATGGCCAAGTGGTTAAAGTTCCGCACACTCTGCTTTCGTGGCCTGGGTTCTCAGGTTTGGATCCCCGGCATGGACCTACATCATTCACCAACCAGGCTGTGCCGGCATCCCACATACAGAATAGAAGAAGATTAGCACAGATATTAGTCAGGTCTAATTTTCCTCAAGCAAAAAAAAAGAAGATTGGCAATAGATGTTAGAACAGGGCAAATCTTCCCCAGCAACAAAAAAGGAAAAAATACTTTTGACTCTTTTTTTTAACTAAATATCTTGTAGGAACTTGTTTTCTCATTATTTGCTTGTTTCTACTAAACATGAAGCTCAGGAGAGGAAATTCAAGATAGCTGATGAATTCGTTTAATCCTAGTTTGTGTATATACTTGATACTGAGGATAAAATAAAGAGACAGAAGTTAAGAAATAAATATGAGGAAAAATCTTGTTTAAACAAACAACAACCCCTAACATTCTTTTCAAAATGTCACTACCTACCATACATAGGAAGATTTTCTTTTCAGCAATAAAAGACGATTGATCATCTCAAACTTCCCAATATTCTTGCAGTGTCTTCCTCATCAAAAATCCATGAAATCTGAATTACAATTGTCTTGGACAAGAGCTGTGCTGCCAAATGATCTTGCAGTTGCAGAAAGTATCTTAATGTCAATCTAGTGCATATATTGAGCAGATAGATACTTACTCCCCTATAATTTCAAAGCATCATCAAGCAATTGTTTTCTCTGCACAATCATTTATGACATTAATGTCTCTTTCCTCTCCTATCTCCTTAAGAATTTGTTCTTTGATCTTATCTCTGAGAATTTAATTTCCTTTTCCACTGTAGAGGTGTGGATTTCGTGGGAGTAATTTTAAAAGCTAAAAAGGAGTAACTGTAAACTAAATAAGACCTAAAGAACTCAAGATATTTTTTTGTGGCGTTACTTTTCCTGGAGAGATAATGTGATGAGACGCTTCATGGCCGTGAGCTAGCACTGTGACCTGTAATTCCATTGACTCACCTTCGAACACTGTACCTACCAGGGACTGCCTTGGCTGAAATTTTTTTGTGCTGCATTGAGAACCTGAAATACAGCAGAAACTTCCTACCTGAGCTCTTTTCTTTAGAGTCATCCCTACTCTGTAAATCACGTTCTACAATGCAAGGAGAGTGAGCACTCCAAAAAGTAAATCATGCCACTCCTCTGCTTAAAACTCACCAGTAGTTCCTATTGCAAGACAATCAAGTCCAACTCCTCATATAAGGCTTTTATTATCCCTAAAGAAGAGGCCCTGCTTGTCTGTAGCCTCACATCTCATCACTTCCTTAGCATCTTGTGCTATTCTTGCCTCCAGGCCATGATGCTTACAGATCCTTTTTCCAGGTACTTGCCAAGTCTCTCTGTTGGTTGACTAACTTACACACATTTGGTGTGCAGTGAAAATAAAAGAGGAAACATATTTTGCGGAAAGGTTACACTGGACAAAGCAGATTGAAAGAAAGGATAAAGTTTTTTTTTCTGTACCGGCCTCTGATTTCTATATCTGCCTCTCTTCATCTGAGTTCCTACTGTCCTCAGACAATTTGAACTGTCTCTTACTTTTCCCATTCTTAGTGAAGTAGTTTCTAAAAGTAACCATGATTAGTTATATATATTTCACGGGGAATTCACTGAGTTAAATATTATGGAGTGTTTATTATATACTAGGCTTTGTTCTAGGCACAGGGAAATTACAAGTGAGCAAGACAGGAATGGTGCCAGTTCTCAATGAGCACACGTTCTAGTGGAGGAGACAGAAAAGGAGCAATTGAATGGTTAAATAAGATCATTTCAGGTAGAAATGGTTAGTGGGAAAAATACCAAGTAAGACTATGTGATAGGATGATTGCTGAGAAGGAGGTGTTTAGTTTAGATGGTGTGGTTTAAGGGGTTTCTTTGAAACTAAGACTTCAATGAGGAAGTAGTTCTGGCCGTAGAAGGATAGAGGAAACATTCCAGGCACAGATGATGGCAGGTGCAAGGCCACAAAGTAGAAATTAACTTGGTGTCTTCCAGGAGTAGCAAGAAAGGCCAGAAAAGCTGGAGCAGAGCTCAGGAAGAGAAGAGTGGTTAATATACGAGGTCAGAGGTCTCAGCCCAGCAATGGACCATTCAAGGCTTTGCAGGTCTGGTAAGGGATTCTTGTTTTATTCCTAGTGCAAGTGGAAGCCGGTAGAAGGTTTTAGATTCAGAAATGATGTGGTTTCATTTAGAATGTACGAGTACGCTCTGGCTTCAGTGTGGAGAATAGATTGAGGAGGAGCAGAAGTGGACACAAAAATATGAGTTAGGGACCTAAATTCATCCCATGTTAATGATGTCAGTTCAATTCAGTGAAACACTGAAACAGGATGGCATTGAAAGCGATGTGTTATCATCTTGTCATATCTTTATTTTAAGATTTAACTTCATTGGGACATAAAGGCGATTTCTGCACTTAACGGAATTTTAGAATTTGTGTAGGAGGTTTTATGAGGAAAGGAAGAAGTTGGATCTACGTATGTGTTAAATGTTAAGCAATTGGTTGAGTGGAGAGGAAAATGTTGAAAAAGAGGATCTGTAGGTGAAATAAGTTTTAATGATAAAGAACATTTAGTGGGGAGCAGGAACCAAAGTGGCTTTGCTAAAATCACCCCCGTAAGATTCTAGAAATTGCTAGATTTGGAATCAGAAGAACTGGGTTGAAACCGTGGGTTCCTAACTTTAACTAACAGATTTGCCCTCTCTGAGCCTCTGTGTTTGCTCATCTAGTAAACAAAACAGTTCTACCTGGTGATTGGTAAGATTTTGTCCAGATGGAAAAATAATCAATTTATGGCTCTATTAGTTATAATGGTATAATTTCTGACATTCAGATCTCCTCGGAGTAACTTTATAGATGATATTTTCCTAGAATAATAGAGCTGAAAATTTTCTTCCGTATCATTTACTCATGTTTACTCATATACTCATATCTACTCATTTGCGAGGTGAGAAAGCTGAGACCTAGAAGGGGAAATGAACCAGCCAAGGGTTTTTTATCCAATTAGTGTGAGATGCGCACTGCAACCCAAATCGAATGACTCCTGATTAAGTGTCTCTCCATTAATCCCACTTGACCTTACAAGTCCAGAAAAGTTCCTCCCAGAGGGTGATTATAATATGTTATATTCTTTCTTTGTTTCTTCTACGTAGAAGTACCTATAAATTGGTTAGCTTGGAAAACTAATGAACTCTTCTACCATTCCTTACAAGACAGTAGAATTTTTTCCTTACAAATAACGTATAAAAGTGTATTTCTCAGGACCATACTGAGTAGGGTGATTGGGCCAATGGCTTGGACAAGACGCAGACCTTTCAAGAGTGCTTGAGTCAAGGACATCCACAGACCTTGTTTATTGTTCTGGTGCATGGAATAGAGTAGATTAAGAGACAGAAATTCATTCGTTCTATTTGCTACATTGATTTAAATGTAATAGGATGAAAGCATATCTTTTATGAAGTAATTTTTATAAAAAATGGAAATTAGACAACTTCAAAAGGGAAGTGAACAGCTAGCCAAACCCAATGAAGAGCAGTTATTTAAAAATCTAAATTTTGCCTTCTTTAAAATTTTGACTTTTGTCCAGACACTTTATCAGCACCCTCTTTGATCCACTATAATCTCCAAATGAGGCCTGAGGGATGCATAAATCTTTATTCTGCTGTTAAAGATCCCTGAGAAATCTTTTTGATGACCGAAATGAGTAAAGACAGATGGAACTACACATTCTAAAGTGAATAAATAAAACTTTTAAAATACTTTCTCTTTCAAATAATCAGAAGCACGAGTCAACATCACAGACAGGATTTCAAAGAAGTAGAAACAAAGGTGGAGTTAAATATTAGACCAAGCTTAAAACAAAAATAAACAAGCCTAATTGAGGAGCAATGTGACCTGCACGGGAAGAGTGGAAACCATATCCCACAATCTCTCAGTGCCAGACAGGATTCCCACTCCTTCCTTGAAGCTTTCCTCTATTTTCACTTGCAGCTCCTCAAAGGACTGCATGGGGTTTAATCATGAGAGAGCCTTGGGAGCCTATGGCTGGAATTTCACTTTGATTTTTATAAGGAAACTTACAGAGATGCCTTGAAAGTCAGAGATACACCAAACAAAGGAAACAATAACCCTCAAATCAAATACATACAGAAATACATTGTTCTTTTAGTGTTGGTCAGGTTGAGTTAGAGAAAGATTGTTTTTATCTAACTTGTAGGGGGAAAATGAGTATGTGGAACGACCACGAAATTTCCTTCTCTCAATTCTTGATGATCTACTAACAGCGTTTGTATTGTCTGTAAATTTCTCAGACTTTTTGTGTTTGCTACATAGTCTCAAGTATTAAAGTTGCTTTGGTGCATATTCAAAATATGATTACAAACAAGTACCTCAGATATAGATGTCTGGACTAAACAGGTTCACAATAATTGTTATATATGTCTACTTGAGGATACAGTGGCCTCACAGTTTGGTGAAAACAACCATGGTTATCACGCTATTGGGTTTGTTGCCATTCCACACTGCCCTTCTAGAAAGAATAATTTCCTGCACTGACTCTACTCTTTGATATCCTCATGAGATAAAATTCTTGCCTGATCTGGCAAACACTTGATCTATTTATGGCATAAATTTACCATTGTACCTGGTCTCGCCCAGTACCTGCCACACGTTTTCAATGTTATACTCTATCTTGCAATAGAGTTGCTCTTGGGCTCAATATTCCATCTGACAGACATTGCCATTGAAGTAAATAACCCTTGTGGCAAAAAGAAAGTATCCAAATTGATTACAATATGGAGATGGCTGTCAGGGATTTCTGTCTGAGTGTTAAGTTACGCTGGTTGAGATTACTGCTCTGAACCTGTTTAAGCAACTCACTGTCTATATGGGCTTTAAAGAGGCGTGATTGCTTCTCTTATAAATATCCTACTCTTGTCATCTTGTCTACTCTACCTCATGTGAAATTCTGAAATTGAGATGACTTGTAACAACCCCAGCTGAAATCTTATTGGTCTCATTTGGGGGGTTGTCCGTTGTCTTCTGATAGGAAAAGGTCAACCTATGACTGAGGCAGGTGATTGGAGGGAAGGTTATAATGAGTAAACAGGTGCTATACCATATTTAGAAAACATTTCAACACTATTAAATTAATTGTAAAAAACAGTATTTTCTTCTACTTAGTCTGCAATACACAGTTGTACCCCCAGAATATAAAGAATGAGTATGGATGTGTGTAATGTTTGTGTGTGTTTGTGTGTGTGTTGGTGTAGGTATGTGTGTTAGTCCTAGAAAGTTTAGCATATATTTATTAAATGAATTATTATTTTAATTTTTGAAATGTTGTTAACTCATGCCATGCTTCACTTTTGGCTGAAACTGAATCATAAAACTTGATCCTGCATAAAGGAGTTATCATAGATTGTTACAGAAGGAAATAGTGGGAATGAGGATATGGATGAGATCAAAATAACATTTATGTACATTTTCCTATGCATGTGGCGAGTCTTGTATAGCTTCATAACACTCTTTGCATCTGTTCTAATCCTGATCATCTTGCATGGTATCCCATGTAGCTCCAAAAGGTTGACTATAAAATCCTAACATGCCATTCCACCCACATCAGTTCCACAATTGCTAGAGCATACCTCTGCCTTCTTTGTGCCCATTCACTTAGAGTAAGAATCTGTTCTCTGGAATGTGCGTCCCTCTGGTAACTTAAGTTTCCCCTTTTTCTGTTTTCAAGGATGGGAGGAACAGTTTTATTGGACACCAACTGGGCGGGGTAGTGGAAGTGCCAAACAGCAAGGACCAGCGGGTCAAGTCAGCCAGAGCCATTCAAATCACCTACTACCTCCAGACGTACGGCTCTGCCACCCAGGACCTCATAGGGGAGAAGTGGGAGAATGAGTTCTGTAAGCTTATGAAGAAGCTCCAGGAGGAGCACCAGGACCTCCAGCTCTACTCTTTAGCATCCTTTAGCCTCTGGAGAGACTTTCATAAGACCAGCATCCTGGCCAGGAGCAAGGTCCTGGTGAGCCTCGTGCTGATCCTGACCACAGCCACCCTCTCCAGCTCCATGAAGGACTGTTTGCGCAGCAAGCCCTTCCTAGGCCTCCTGGGGGTGCTCACAGTGTGCATCTCCATTGTCACTGCAGCAGGGATCTTCTTCATCACTGATGGGAAGTACAACTCCACCCTGCTGGGAATCCCGTTCTTCGCCATGGGTAACTATCCATCCTTGTGGTAATCGGATTCTTACCGGTTTGGGGCAAGGTAGTACATTTCTTGAATTCTCAGGTGGAAATCTGTTTTAATTTTGCATTGGTGTGTCTGTGTGATTATGTAAAATTTTACTTGGAGTGGTGGCTGTTTCACCTTATTGGGCCTTTCAGGAAATTATACACTGACCAAGCCATCATCCCATTTCTGTCAGGGATTTTAATGATGTCAAATGTTTTAAAATTTAAATTTAAATTTTAAACACCATATTGGGAATTCTCTACTCAGCTTCAAAAATTATAAGCTGGGGATTATCAGATACAGAGTTACAGAGATCCAAAACCTACTTCAAACAAAATTTTGTCATTCATATTCATGAGCATCCTCAAGTTGATGGTGGTAAAGCGTGAATATCATGGGATGAAAATTCTGAGAACCACTGATATGTTCTAATCCCAAGAACTCATTCATTAAACTTTGCTTAATTAATTCCAAAGTTTTTGCAAAGAAAATACTCCATTTCCCCACCTCTATATAAACTAAAGCCTTTCAGCAGCCACTTAAATATGTGTCCTATAATTGTTTTTATCTCTGGTGAAAATAGTTAATGATCATCCTCAGTCAAGATTATCTCTTCTTGTAAGTTTTCTCCTAGTCATACATAAATGATCTAGAAAAAGGGGTGTGTGTGTGTGTGTGTGCATGTGTGTGTGTGTGTGTGTGTTCTTGCAAAAGAGAAGATCAAGTCTGGAAAGAAAAGTGAGTGATGGCTCAGGAACAAGAATGATGGAACTTACCAGAAAAGAGATGATTATGGTGATATATGTGGTACTGCAGAAGATTCTGTCAGAAGTGATATAATTCCCTACATGTAATGATTTAGAGAATGACTTGTAAAAATAGCCTCTAGGTGATGAATTGAGATGAGCAAAGTCTTCAGCTATAAAATAATTTCACTTTTCACTCCCCAGGTTAAAATCAGCTCTAAATTACATCTTTATTATTAAATTAAAAAGACACAGGCATGTGGTCAGAAAGTCTTCTAGCTGACCCAGGCACTTTTTGTTTACACCTTAACGAATATTTTTAAGAACAACACTGCAAAGTAGATTTATATTGTAGGTGCTGGGGTCAAACTTCTTTATCTGGAAACTCAGCTTTATTGTGGCCTAAGTTAGTTCATCTTGGTGAGCCTCAGTTTCCTCTTAGATGTATAAAATGTATAAAATGAGTATAAAAACTGTACCAGCTTCAAAGAATTGTTTTTTGAGTAGAATAGAATATACCTAAGGCTAATAGCACATAGTAAATGCTCGATAAGTATCATCAAGTTTGAGTAATTAACCTGGTGTGTTAAGTGCAGTGGACTCAGTGATGAATAGGAAGCAGCCCTTGGTTTCAAGAAACTGAAAGTCCTCCTGGGTTTTGCATATCATCTTTAAATACATGCTTGTCTTGTTAACGAAAAGTGTTTTCCTTTTTCCCAAAGAACTATATGAAAAATTTTTCTCATCAGTGACAAGGATGATTCTAGATTTAAGCCATTTATACTTGTTATGTTCTTTGGTCTCAGTCTTTTGACTTGAAATAATATAGGATTCATAAGAATCATATAGCATGATTCACAGATGAAACCTGGCTCATTCAAGATTGACAAATGAGACGCCTTTGAGCCTACTAGGGATTTCTCTAAAAATAATGGCAATCTAATTAGGTAATGGAGAGATTTATCAGGAAAATTCTAGAATATATAGAATTGTATATCCCATGTAACTAAGGAGAAGAATCATCCCTAGTGATGCTGAATTGTAACGTAGACTCTGCAAAATCACAAAATCCTTACAGAAGTAATAAAAATACTGAAAGCTATGAGGAGGAAAAGGTCAAACCCTGAAACTCACACCTTTCACAGTTTTTCCTCTCTCGGTGATCTTTAAAACCATGAATCAGGGGCTGGCCCCGTGGCCGAGTGGTTAAGTTCGCGCGCTCCGCTGCAGGCGGCCCAGTGTTTCGTTAGTTCGAATCCTGGGCGTGGACATGGCACTGCTCATCAGACCACGCTGAGGCAGCGTCCCACATGCCACAACTAGAAGAACCCACAACGAAGAATACACAACTATGTACCGGGGGGCTTTGGGGAGAAAAAGGAAAAAATAAAATCTTTTAAAAAAAAAAAAAAAAAAAAAAAAAAAAAACCATGAATCAACCCTGGACAGTGTAGGTGCAGACTCTAGGAAGCCTGATGAATGGTTACACTTCAGCAGTCCTGCAATTCTAGTGCTTAAAATATTCTGAAAGGAACTCTTCTGCTATGTTCTGAAGCCAGAACAACAAGAGACCTCTAAATATAGACTTATTTATTTATTATGGTCATAATAGTAAAGGTACTGAGATTGAGAACTAGTGAAATGAAAGGAATATTCCACAGGGCTGGGAAATTCAGGTTTTCATTCCAGCTTCCCCACCAGCTTTGTACGTTTTATTGGGCAAGTTAAATATAGTCCTTTCGTCCTAGTTCTTCATATATTACATTAAGGACTTGGACTCTTCAGTATTAAATTTGGAGCATCCTACAATATTATTCATTTCATTCTTCAATTGAAGTTAGAATTCGATCATTCAATTATAGAAACATTTAAAGTATATATTATCCTCAAACCTCTAATCTGCATTCTCCTTTGCTGACTTCTAGTGTGTGTGTGAGAGAGAGAGAGGAGAGAGAGGGAGAGACAGAGGCTGTAGAGTAGAAAAATCGCAGCCCTGCCTGCAGAGCCTCAGACACACAAAGCACATCTGTGTGAAGGTGGCAAGGTGGAATGTGCTGCTGAGCATCAGTTAGTTGAGTTTGGCAGGTGTATATCTTCTAGTGGTACACACAGTGTTGGTTGAAACTCGTCCTTTGATGAATTACAGTTTACATAGTGTCAAAAGTACATAATCCAAATTTAGTTGGGTCTAAGGGAAAGAAGGCCAACTCTTTTTGTAAACATCTATTTCTACTCCTATTTTCCTCCAAGGATTTCCTTGAGGTAGTGAATATTCACTCCATTCTGCCCCAGGATTCAAACCATTCATCCTCATCAAAATTTGTCTCTGAATCTGGTGACACTTATGGTGTTCTGCTCTTCAGCCATCTTATGTCTGACTACTTATCTTCCTTCTGTACTGCATCTGCTTGTTCTTTTTTCTGATCATTCGTCCACTTTATATCCCCAATGTCATTTCAGAGGCATATATACTGTACTTTTTATATCCTGCATTTTTTAAGCCTGTACCACTTTTTATATTTTGTCCTGGTGTCACCATAAGCAAATTTATGTTTGTCAAATTGAATGTTCCAGATTTAGGTTTAGAAAAAAAAATAATTATAGGCATATATATTCTCTCTAGAAAAGATTCCAGAGAGAAAAATCCAGCTTGTAATAATTTTTTAAAAACGCCTGAAATGACCCCATTTAGCTCCAGCTTAACGTCCTTTTTCTGTATAAGCATGAACCAATGAGAATGCCACTAATTTAATTTATAATCCATTGTCAGCCTTTTTTTCACCTCATTTGCTTTATGTGGATGCATTTCCTCTTTCTGGAAGGAGAAATATGGGCTAATATCACACACAGACGCCAAGCTGGCTCCTGCTGTATCTTGCTGATCTTCTGTGGATAGTTGCCAGGGACATTAGTAGCCTTGGTTCACTATTATTTTTGCTGTCCATCAGAGTTTGCTTTATACACCAGGAGTCATTTTAGTCAGCTTGATGCCACTGGACACATGCAGATGACTGGGTTTTTTCAGGTGAACCCAGGGTTTCCAGATATGACGCTTTCATTCATCATCTAAAACTGAGCTCCATGTTTATTTACTTATTAATGTATTCAAATATTTATTGAGCACCTACTATATTCTAGGTATTTCGGGTTCTAGAGTAACAGGTATTGAACAGAACTGATCGGGTTTTTGCCCGCATGGATCTTACATTCTAGAACTGCAATGGGGAGACATTGGACAATAAACAAATAAATATAAACTAAGTTATATTATTGATAAGTGATATAAAGTATAAAAATAAAGGAGGATAGAGGATAAAGAGCATAGGTAGTCAGAAGAAAGCCTTTCTAAAAAGTGGAATTGAAGCAGAGAGTTAAATGAGGCGAAGAAGGAGCCACGTGGCAACCTGAGAAAAGAGTGTCTCTGACAAAATGAAGTGTGTGTGCAAAGGCTTTGGGAATGGACCTTGCTTGCTGAAGTTAGGAAAGAGCAAGATAGGGGGTGTGACAGGAGCAGAGTGGGCAACAGTCTGAGTATTAGGAGTTGGGGTTAGGGAAGTAGTATAGAGCTGAGTCATTTGGGGCACTGAGAACTTAATACTTTAGATGGAAAGCTATCTGAAGTATTTTGAGACAGGAGTATGTGATCTGACACGTTTTAAACACATCTTTGACTACAATATGGAAATTAGTCTGCAGCGGAGCAAGAGTGGTTATAGGGAGACTATGTTAGAGGTTATTGCAAAATCTTCATGGGATATAATGTTGGCATGGAATAGCATGGGAGCAGTGACAGTAGTAAAAAGGGATTAGGCTCAGGATATATATTTGAAAATAGAATTGACAGGATTTGCTGAAGGACTGTACATGGCGTGTAAGAGAAAGAGGAGTCAAGGAGGACCCTAAGCTTTGAGGACTAAGTAACCAATAGATAGCAGTTGCTATTTACTGTTTTAGGGAGATCGTGGGAAGAGTAAGTTGTAGTAGGGAATATCAAGAGCTTAGTTTTCTACCTGCTAAGTTAGAGATACCTGTTAAGCCTCCAAGTAGGAAAATTTGGGGTTAGCTATATAAGACTATATTCACTGTACAAGTATGCAGATCAGTTTCAGAAGTAAAATCTGTAAGTTGGAGCTAGAAATGTAAATTTTGGATTCATCATGTTGTAGCTAATAGTGAAAGCCATGGAATCTGATAAGATCAACTAGAAAGATAAATATAGATGGAAGAGAGAAGTCTGAGATCTGAGCCCAGGAACATTCCAATGCTTAGAAACGAGGAAGATTAAGATGATTCAGAAAATGACGCTAGAAGGATCAGTCAATGAGACAGCAGGAGAACCAAAAGAGAATAGTGTCACAGCAACCACATAAAGAAGGTGTTTCATGAAAGAGCAAGAGATCAATTGTTGCTGGTAACAAATTGTGTCCAGCGAGAACTGAAAATTGGTCATTTGATTTAGCAGTTTGAAGGTCACTGGTGACTTTGACAAGAGCTGCTTTGGGAGTGCCAAGGGTAATTTAAGGAGGTTCAATAGAGCTTGGAGACGGGGAAGTGAAGATAGTGCGTAAACATAATTCTTGCAAGGAATTTTGCATTAACGAGAAGTAACAATGATTGTATGCTGATGGGAATGTGCAGCAGAGAAATCTTCATAGTAAAGCAAGGAGAGGAAGAGGTTACAGAAGAAATGTCATTGAGTAGGAGAGATGGGGCTGGATTCAGAGCACAACTAGAGTCACTGGCGTTATATAAGAGCATAGACAATTCATCTACAGTTAAGAAAAAGGAAAGCCAGATGTATGGATGGATCTAGATAGATTGGTATATGTGGGTTTGGGAGCATGTGGAAATTCTCTTCTGTGCCTTCAACTTTGTCAGTAAAATATAAAGCAAATCATCAGCTGAGAATAAATTTGGAAAACGAGGTGTCGATTTGAAGAAAAGGAAGGGAGTTTGAATAGGTCACTTTGGAAAATTGGTGAATGCATTAAAGAAGAAAATCTAGGTGAGTAACCAGGAAGCACAAGGGCCCACTAGAAGTTTATGTTCATGAATTAAAAAAAGAAATCAGTCAGCGTGATTGCTGAGTCAGTCCCCTCCTCCAGCCATATTTAGCTACTTGGGGAAGGAGTTAAGTAGGCATTGAGATTAATTTAATTGGAAAAAAACTCCCAGAAAAAAAGTTGAGAGGGTTCATAGTGCATGCAAAGCGTGACTATAATGACAGATCATGAAATTGTGCTAGTTAGGATCAACTAGTCTATGTTGCAATAAAAAATAATGCCTTAAATCTACTAAGCTTAACACAACAAAGATGGCTTTCTTGCTCATATTGTGGTTTGATGTAGGTCAGGAAGCTCTCTTTGGGAACTCTTTTCCAACAGAGATTCAGGGATCTAGGATGCTTCCATCTTGCAACATCTTGTCTTCTTAGAGTTTGTGCTCCCAGCCATGCACACAAAACAGAGAAGAGTTAGAGAAATCACATCTACTTATAAAACCCTGTACCTAAAGTAATACAGTTTCTTCTCATCACATTCTATTGGCCAGAACTAGATATATGTCCATAAGCTAGCTGCAAGGCAGTATAGAAAAATTAGGAGAGAAAATGGATTATTTTATGAGCATCAACGGTCTCTTCCACATAAACTAAGCCAAACAATAAAGGCAATGAGGATTTATTCCCTATCAACATCATAGTGAAAAACTGATAGGGTCAAAATATTTTGATTCTTTGTGGAGTCAGAGAATTGTTTTAAGTTGGAGGCTGTTCTGGTTATCTATTGCTGTATAACAAACACCACAAAACCTAGTGTGTAAAACAACCACCATTTTATTATGCTCGTGGATTCTGTGGGTCAGTGATTTGGAAAGGGCACGGTGAGGTCAGCTCCCTCCACTTCTGCAAGGTCTAGAGCCTCAGCTGAGGGTGACTTGAATGTCCAAGGGCTGGAATAGCTGAGGCTAAAACAACCACCTCCAAGATGGCTTCTTTGCTCACATGGCTGGTGCCAAGTCTAGGATTTCTGGAGGAGAATCTCAACTGGGACTGTTGAACATAGCACCTAAATATGGCCTCTCCAGCATGCTGTTCTCAGGACAGTCAGACTCCTTAGATGGTGGCTCAGGGCTCCAAGGAAAAGTGTTGCAAGAGAGCAAGGTGTTAGTTGTAGGGCTGGCCTAGACACAGAAGCTGCATAGCATCACAAGAGCCCTATTTTATTGACTGTGTCCCAGTCACTAAGGCTAGCCCAGATTCAAGAGAAAAGCAATAGGATTCCATCTCTTGAGAGAGTGGCAGAGTTGAGAGGGTGGCAGAGTCACACCGAAGAAGAATATGTGGAATGGGAGCTACTGTTGTGACCATCTTTGGAAAATGTAATCTGCCACACAGTCTTTGTGTGCATAAGCTGGAAAGATAATGATATGATGGCTGTTGACACATTGAGTTCCATGTTAAATCTTTAGCAAATGAGAGAAACTGATCCTGAGGTCTGTAAATGAATGAAAAAAACTAGGAGGAATAATCTGCATAGCTCACGGCCTACACTTCAAAGGAGTGGGTGTTTTTAAGGAAGACAAAGAAACAACACCTGTGACCTGTTATGGGATATGAGATAACACCTATGATGCTTTGGGTCCAGTAGTGCGGGAGGAGGAGGAGAACAAAACAGTCGCCAATGAGAGGGCTGTCAGGAAAGTAGTGTACTCAGGGACTGGCAGGTTTTCATTCGAACAAGAAGGTAAAGATGATATTTGGAGAACAGATTTTGGAGGTAGAGAATCTTGGTGATGATAGACTGAGTTCCAAAGGGCAGGGGGAGGATTGGAGGCATAAGAAAATGGTCAGATCAAGGATGTACAAAACTGTCAGGGGAAAAGAATTCCAAGCAAAGACCTGAGAATTGTGGGCCTTTGTGATTGCTCTGTAAGGGGAGATGTATGACTTCACAGTAGTACCAATGGTCCCACCCAGCAAAGTGATTCTGTTAAATTGTAAGTCGGATCATATCACTTAGCTGCTCAAAATCCTCCAACGGCTTCCCATCTATTAGTGATTTCTAAGGCCCAACAGATCTGGTGTCTGCTATCCTTCTGACCTCAGGTTCAACCTTTCTGTCTCTCCTCTGCACCTGGAAAGGTCTTCCTTAGATGTCTTCAGACTTGTTTCTTTACCTCATGCAGGACTTTATGCAAATGTCACCTTCTCAGTGGGGACTTTGCTGGCCACTCTATCCAAACTGCAAGTTCCTCACGAATACCTCCTGTCTTCCTCTCTGCTTCAATTTTCTATCTAATATCTAATATACAATATATTTTACTTTTTGACTTGTTCATTATCTGTCTCCCTGCAATAGAATGTAAGCCCCAAAAGGATGCAAATTTTCTTTGTTCTATTCACTGCTGTTTTCCAGTACTTCAAGCAGTACTTGGCCTAGGGTAGGCACTCAATAAATATATGTGGAATTAATGAATGAATGGTCTCGTAGTGTTTCTTAAATAAGATATGATCTATTAAAGAGTCATTAAATCAATATATCATGATCCACATTCATATTTCACTTAAGGAGAAGAAAGGGAAATAAAGAGGAATAGGAAATTTCAGAAAGCGTTACACATAGTAGAGTAAGTATTATTATGCCATACTTTTGTTTCAGTTTAATATATATGTGTGTAATAGGTCATGATGTAAGGTATATTTCCTATTGTGGGCCACAGTCAAAATTTTTATGAAAAACACTGTCTAGAAACTTCTTTGGACCAATGTCTTAAGCAGATCATGGTGATAGGTGGGGGTTTGTTGATGGGGAGGCAACTCTCCATCAGAAGCATAAGTAGCTGTTCCTCTTGGTTCTGCTGGAGGCAGTATCTGGACTTAGGGAGTGGCAGAGTTACCAGGGATATAAGGTGTTACTTCTTGGGCACTTCTGTTTTTCTAGATATGAACCAGCACAGTGTTTAACGCATAAAGGGTCCTCCAAGACTTGATGGTTGACTGAAGTTTCTTAATGGTTATGTTATTGTATTGGAAATGTTTCTCAATAAGTTGGTTTTGCTACAGGGCCTGATTTACTTGAGGTTATTCAGACTATCAAAAGCCATCCCAAAAAGACCCCATTGCTGGAAGAGAAAGGGCTTTATTATGACATCAAGAGTGTTCAACTCTTTTTCAGCCACGTTAATTGCAGCCACCCTGCTTTTGGTGATAAACAGTTATCTCCTTTGGGAAAAGGTTGGCCAGTAATGTCAAAATATCCCTATAATTAGAGGCTTGGTGGCTAAAGACTTGGAGTCCAGTGCAGCCCCTGCTTCTTATCCACTAGGTGACTTTTTCTCCCTGGACCTCCCATGTTTTCTCTTTCAGAAGATGAAGAAGTTGGACTGATTGGTTTTTAACATCTCTCCACCTTTACTCTTTAATCAGTAAATCATTTATTTGACACCTAGGCTATATATCATCTCATCTAGATTTTTAGCTCATTGGGGGCTGGAATTGGGTCTCTTGGCATCTTTTCCAGCGTCTAGTCCAAAGTGCCTATATTAGGTAATTTGCAAACATTGACTTGTTGATGGCCTTCTGAAAGTTAAAGTTCTTAGAGCAAGAAAAATCTTAACTTTTTGCTGTTTTTAGCTTTGATATCTTAGTGTCCTTATTTTTTATATGTTATTCTTTAGTTTTAATTTTCTTGTATTGATCTCTGTTCTTCTTTTGAGGTTTTGAAATGGACCTTCTAGGACAGAGGTTTTTTAATAAGTTAAGACATTGTCTCACTAACTGGTTTTTATAGACTTTTTGAAGGAGATGGGAAGGAAACAGATCTTGGCATAAGAAGTAAGAAGTTCAGTTTTATGCCAAGCATTTGAGGTAGCATTGAATAGTATGTACTTTTTATTGTATAGCACTATCCAACATTAGTAGTAGTTATATCCTGCCTCTTTAAAATTCTGCATTTTCTTTGGAATCCACCTCCGTCTATTGCACTTTTTACTGCTAATGAGCTTCCTCAGTGGTAGTTGGAGTTTAGGAATGAGGAGGAGTACTGTTACATAACACACTTTTACTCAGAGTGAGAAGCATATGGATCCACTTTGGTGATCTTGTTTATTTCAAGGGTAGCTGATATGCTAGGTTAGACTTAAAATGGGAAGATTTGTAAATCAGCCTCATGCTGCCTCATATGTTCTGCCCTTGCTTTTTACCTCCTGAATCAGATAGTGAATCAAGCTTAAATATTTTAGCAGATGGGGAAATGAGAAAGTCATCAATTTATCCAGCACACGGCAGAATTATTACTATGTCAGGTACTACCACTTCTCCAGTGTGGACATGCAGGCCTTCCTCACAGGCATGTGTATCACAAGCAATCTTAAGTATCCTCATTAATTGAAGCTGACTTGACTGTCATGTCAGAACGTTCCAAGAAAAAATATTCCTGATGCAGGAGAGCTGCAGTTGCCAACCAGATTGGGATTTTGCAGCGCTGCATCAAGGTAAATGCTGCAGTTCAAACTCTCGAAACTTGAAAGGTAAAAATGCATTAAGGCTGACGCCATTGCTTTTCCGAAGAAAAACAAAGTCACATCCAGATAAAAATCATTTGAAAACTGGAGACCTACTTCCTAGATTCCATTCTTTTTCAAGCCAGTATTTTCATACCTAGGTACCTAACAGCAACAACAAAAGAAAATTTGCAGAGAAAAATAAGATCAATCCTATGTTAGTTTGAGGGTCCTAGAGGTCAGCCTTAGGCTTCCAAGAATTGAAGAATCCCTGTGCAGTGACTCCCACCTGCCTTTCTGGAACACTGTGGTTTATGTGTGCATCAAATGTCCATGTGTCGTAGTGGTGGATTTCCTTCGTAATGATAGAGCAATGTCTTCATCCAGACCAAGATACTGCTCTATTATTCAAGCCTTGGCTTATAGATATCACTGTGCACCTTTAGAGAAGTTATAACCTTGAGTTTGAATTTAATATAAAGAAGATGCTGCTATTTCCTACTGCTTCCTCGCATTGACTTGGCTTTGAAGGGAATAGGAATATGTCCTGGTCAGTGATATTTCCAGTGATTGTTTCCGTTTTAAATGGAACATCATAAACTAAATATTATATTTAATAATATAAATCAGTGAAGTATTAGTTAAGAAGATTTACTAATGGTATTTGGGATGACATAATAAAAAGCTAGAGTATAACCATGATAGTCAATGATGCAAACCAAATAATGAAGGAAAGAAGATAATTTTATCAGAAAGAACTGAGTACGAGATTAGGTTAAACTACTTTTTAGCAAAAAAAAAAATGGGGAGGGAGTGGAAGAAACAGGTTGGATGGATCCTTTCCTTGAATAAAAACAAACAAACAAACAAAACACCTCTGAAAGACACCTAATTTATGGAGTTTTGGATGACACTGTGATGAATATAGTGACACAGTGTTTCTCAAATGGTAAGTGCTCAATAATTATTTCATGAATGGATGATTTGTAATTTCTCTATCTCACAGCAAAGGTAAAGGTTGATGTTTTAGAAATGGATATAAATCTGTCCCTGAAGTTGTATATGTTCTTTTAAAAATTTTAGAACAATGGCCTTTAAACAGCGCCATTGAGAGTGATTATGTAATGAGGGGATTTTTGCATTTCCAAATATGAGAGTTTAGACTAAACCTTATATATTTTATTTGATGCTTCATGCAACTTAAAATTATTCCCATGTCCATTCTGTCATGAAAATGACTTTCTCCTTTGCCCAGAGGTAAGTTGGGTAGCTGTTTCCATTAAGTAAGGAATAAAGTCACCAGAACCATTCTGATTTTGTGCAGCCAAAATCAGAACCTATATTACTTTGTTTTTCCTCCCAGGTTCCTCAACTCTGGTAGCTGTTCTCAAACTGAGCCCTGAGGACTCCTTGGGATGTGCTGGGGTCCTACGGGCCTTGGCAAGAATTTAGCCAGCAAAACTCCTGGCTCTTCCTTCCTGCTTCTGACCATGCCCTTCACTCTGATATTGTTACATGACAAGTTTACGTAATTTAGTTTGAGGAAAAATTCCTGTGGATTAAAAAATAGAAGTTTGAAAACTGCCAATCCTCTACCATTTTATATCACCTCCTTCATCCTGTACGTAATGGAAGGTAGAAACTAGAGATGAACTAAGTTTATTTTGCAGCCTGGGTAGCTGTGCTTCGATCAACTGTTATATCCACACGCTTCCTGTAATCATTTTATTGAAGTATTTCTAGCTGTGTGATTTCTACTTAAGACCATAACTTTCCCTCCTTTAGACAAGTTAGCCTATTTTTAAAACGCAGAAAATCCAAAGGGACAGAGGCAATGAGGTTGTATGGTTGCCATGGGAAACTGAGTGACACTGCCAAGAGACTCCAAAGGGTAGGATTATTTGTAATTTTACTGTATTCTGTAGTTAGAGTATCTGTCTTACAGGTCAAGAAATTGTATTATAAAGGCACAGTGGCAAAACTAGATTCTCAATGGAAGAATTCCATTAACGAAGTTGACAAGAGATACTATATTAGCCAGAATCTCTGGTCTGGCAATCTTCCCAAAAAATGGTTTACATATATCCCCTTGCTAGACTTCCCTTTCTCAAGATATATAAAAAATACCAATTATTACTCAGAAGGCTTTATGATGAGCATAAGTTAAAACACAGTGATGTTGGATGAATTTCCTTATTCCCCTCAAAGAATGCTGCCAAAATGTTCACCAATGCCTGCCAGACTCAGTGTAATTCTTTTGTGGAAAGTTCTGTGTACGTAATGCAGATGCTTACATTGCTGGATCCCTACCTTTCTATTTTGGATAGCTTCTTTTATTGATAAACTTTCTCTCTAAGATGATTCAACACCACTGACTATGTTAGAAAGTGAACTAATAGTGTTTCTGTTGGGACTAGCAGAACTTCTTTCTCCTTGCTTCTTTATTGATCAAATGAGTTTCATACTCAGAGTAACCACCTTTTTGTGATTTCCAAGTGTTTGAGGTTCCTCCCTTCTGTTCCCCCTGTGAACTTTCTACAATATTTTTCTTTTTGGTTGTGTTATTTATTCCAGTCTGTTTATCCCTTGGCCCATTGTGCTAATTCTTCTTGATCTTATCCTGAAAGATGAAAACCCTAAAGCAGTCGTGCATTGTGTGAGAGTTCCTGTATTCCCCTACTCTACCCGAACACCATTACCAACCCGCCATTTCCTTATTCAGCTCAGCGCTCTGTTTCTGTAGCAGTCTGGCCAAGGGAGAGAGATCCATCCAAGGAGGCTCATGGGCTTAGTCTCTGTGTAGCTTCTAATTCCAACAGCCTTCACATTCTTTGCTCCCAACAAAACCAAACTGCTATACATCCAAATACACAAGGCTGTTTCACGTCTCCTGTTGTTCCCCTTTCCCAGAAATACCCTTCTCTTTCTCCCTTGCTCTGATTTTCAAGGTTTAAATATCTCTTGCTCTCTGGTATTTTTTACTGACTTCCAAAACCAGGAATGACTGGTTAGTTTCCTTTTTTGCCTTCTCTTTACCCTTGTTTACATGCCTATCTTCACTTCGAGCTCACAATGTCTAAAGGACATTGTGTCTCCTTTCAGAAGCCAGTCTTCTGTCAGGATTCATTTCTCCTACTTTTATAAATTCCTATGCTTTGCTTTCTCCAATAAGTTGAATTCTTGAGGGCATGCAAGCTTCCTGTGCAGATTTAATTTCATATCTTTCATGGCTATTGTGATGTGTTTCTTTTGAAAAAAATCCTAAAGAAAAATTTTCAAATATACATGTTTTACCATTACCCTTGGTAAAACTTGGGGCTGCCATTAATAAAGGCTGTGACCTCTACAAAGCAAGAATGAGAAAATTATCTCATTGGAGAATTCCATATAACCATAATCATTTTTAGGTCATGGTGGCTATTTTCTTCCTTGTACCTAGTTTAAGCTAAAAGTAGTTTAATATAAAATTGTTGCCTTAGAGTCAGATTTTCCAAATCTATATTAAAAAAGGCTGCCTGTCCTTGTTCTGTGTGGTGGTGCCTGTGCTTTTGGAGCTGAAAATAGCATTGGCGCTCATTCCTGGCACATTACACTGCAAGCTTCTATCTAATTTGCTGTCCATACTCACCCTTAAATCCTTTTCAGCATTGCTGCTTTCCAAGTATTTCCTTCTCATTGAGTATCTATGTCTCACTTCCCACAAAGCTATTCATTTTCCATTTTCAAGGCTGACACACATCCTTCTACCAACCTCTCTTCTCTCTAGAAACCCTATTTTCTATTTCTGAGTAGTAGTTCGTTTTTATTCATTTTTTTCCTTCTTTCAAAAACAACGCATGTTATAGGAAAACGGTGAAAGAAAAAGAAAGTATAAAACCACCATCCAGAGATAATTCTTGATCAAAATTTCATTTATATCATTTGACTACATCTATAGAACAAAACAAAATGAGATGACTTTGTGCACATGTTATTATACAGCCTGCTTTTTCATTTAATAACACAAGAACTTCCATACATGCAGAAAATGTATAAAACCTGTGTGTATACTATTTTACTGATAGCTATATGTTAACACTTGTGTGAGTACTGCTCAGATTAAGAAAGAAAACATCGCCAGCATTCCAGAAGGCTCTTCAGTGTCTCTTTCTAATCACACCCTCCTCCCTTGCGATAACCATTATCCTGACTTTTAAGGTAATCAGTCAGCTCTTTTCTTTATAGTTTCACCACCTATCATACAAGGTGCATACAAATATTATATCTTCTTGGAGAATTAAATATTTTATCAGTATAAACTGATTTTCCATCTCTAGAAATGGTTTTTGCTTTAAAGTCTATTTTCTAATATTAACATACCTTCATCAGAATCTTTTGCTCATATCTGTTAAGTATGTGTTTTTCTATTCTTTAAGTATCAACCTTTCTGTTTTCTTAGATTTTCTCTATGTTTCTTGTAAATTGCATATAGTTGGATGTGGAGTTTTTCCGGTCTAATGATTTCTTCTTTTAGCTGAAGAACTTAGCCCCTTTATTTCCTTAAACATAATTTCAGATAGCTTTGGATTTCAATCTACCATTTTATTTTATGCTATTTGTCTTACATATTCCATATATATTCCTATCTATATACTTTTTTCTATCTCTTTTTGGCCATCTTTTGGATTGAATTAATATATTTTATTATTCCATTTTTTCATTTTGCAAGTTGGAAAGTTAAATGCTTGCTTCTAATTTTGTGATTGCTTTAGAAATTATAATACTCATACTTATCAAAATCTAAAAGTTATCAAAACCTTCATTCTCCTCCTTACATAATAAAAAAAGTTAGATAATTTGAACTCCAATTTAGACCCCCTCCTGACTTCCACATTATTTCTGTCTAGCACTTTAATTCTAATGCCGTTATTTAACTGCACCAGGCATTATTATTTCTTTTTTATGTAGTTCTTGGTCTTTTACGTTTACCCACATATTTACTAGCTATTTGACTATCATTTCTTCTTGCATCTCAAACTTTTCATGTGGAATCACTTTCTTCTTTCTAAAGGAAATTGCTTTGTACCTTTAGAGATGTTCTGTTGGTGAAAAACTCTCAGTTTTTTGTTTGTTTTATTGAATACGTCTTTTCCGCCCTCATACTGAGAGGTTTTTTTGCTGTGTATAGAATTCTTTCATTTGATTGAAAACAATGATCCCCCCTCATCTTTATTCCATTGTCTTTTTCCTCTGTTTTTAAGATTTTTTTTTTGTTTTTGGTTTTCTGCAGCTTCACTCATATATCTAGATGTGGCTTTCTCCATATTTGTGTCACTAAAGATTCACTGAGCCCCGTGATTTCATGAATTAGTCTCATTTGTAAATTGTAAAAATCTATCAGCTTTATTTATTCAAATATTATTTTTTTTATTCTTTTCCCTCCCTCTTGAACTTCAATCAAACATGTTACAACTTTGCATGTCTCTTACCCTGCTTTGTCATTTTCCCTTTTGTTATTGAAAGTTCGGTCTCTGATCTTGATGCCAATCCAAATAATGAGAATAAAGTCTTGGGAGAAAAAGGAAGTCTTTACTTTGCCAGGCAGAGGGAGAAAAGCAAAGAGCCAGTGCCCCAAAAGTTGCTTGCTCCCTGTTAAGAAATGGGTAGGGGTTTTTATTTGGAGTTTTAGGTAGAGGCGGAGGACCGTTGACTTCTTGGTCGGCTTTTTCTCATCGTCCTGTGTCTGGGACTGCTTCCAGCAGAGGAGACAAAGGATTTCTCAGATGAGTGTCACTGGCTGTTTATCTCCATGGTAGAAGGTAGACTCTGACATCAGGAAGCCGAGGAGTTGGGCCTGGGAAGCTTTGGTTTCTTGATATTCTCTGGACATTAGTTTTTCTGTAAAAGAACCCCAAGGTCCTGGGATTAGCTATAACTTGAGTGGGAGCCCAGTTTGAGGCCATCGGGCTTTAACAATTTGTAACTTTTATTTAGTTGTAAAGTTCAGGGAGTTAGAGATTAAAGAAACAAACATTTACATATGCCTGTGACTAAAGACCCAGGGAACTGGGAATGCAGGCTTTTAGTTTTAACCCCATACATGCCAGGTGCATTGTAGGGGAACCAATATCAGGGCCAAGGTTACACTTTGGCTCTCCACTCTGAATAATTTCTTTAGTTCATTAGAACTGTTTACCAATTTTCTCTTTTGCTGCATGCTTGGTCTGAATGTTTGTGTCCTCCCAAAATTCCTATTTGAAATCCTAACCCCCAAGGTTAGGAGGTGTGGCCTTTGGAGGTGATTAGGTCATGAAAGTGAAGCTCTCATGATTGGGATTAATGCACTTGTAAAAGAGACCCCAGAGAGCTAGCTCATTCCCTCTACCATGTGTCAGGGACAATGGAAAAGGATCCTCTATGAACCAAGAAGTGGGCCTTCACCAGATGCCAAATCTGCCATGCCTTGACCTTGGACTTCCAGTCTCCAGAATTGTGAAAAGTAAATGTTTGTTGTTTATAAGCCACCCAATTTATGGTATTTTTGTTATAGTAGGCTGAATGCACTAAGAAGCTGCAACTGGGCTATTACTAAAACACCTGTGAAATTTTAATTTTTATTGTTGAATATTTTTATGTCTACAAGTTTGATTTAGTTCTTTTTTGAGCCTCCTATATCTATATTTATTTTGTGTTATCTGATGATGCTTCCAAGGTTACATATTTTTAAAAACAGTAAGAAGAGTCTTCTAAGCTTTTTATAATAATTCTATTGTCCGAGGTCTCTGTGGTTCTGCTGCTGTCTGTTGTTTGTATAGGTCTTAATCATCTTGTTTCTTTGTGTGCCTAGGTATCTATGAGTGTGTAATAGTCAATTACCCATGAAAAAAGAAAATTTGAGAGTTTTCAGGTTCCTGTGATGGTAATATCTCTTCCAAAAGGGCTCTGTGTTTGTATGTGTCTGACACCTGGGGGCCCTTATAATTGGAAACCATCTCAAATGTCATTCATAGCTTGAGGTTCCCTGCTCCATCCAGACTCTGATGTCCAGTGTGTAAATATACACAAAGACTCATCTATAAAAACAATTTCTATGATTTTGTTTCCTTTTCACTTTTCTTCTCCTGCTCTGCTCGGCACAGATACAGTCTCTCAAATGCTCTGTGATTTGGAGTGAGGGGTGGGAGTTAGTTCTAGTGTGTCATTGCTCTGAATCTGTGACCTTTGAGATCTCAGCTTGAGGTGGAGAAAGTGTCTTAATAAGACTTCTCACCTTGTGTAGCCTATGGAACTAACTTTCTACCCTCCTTCATCCCTTGAGGTTATTGAGCTGAAGCTCAAGTGTACAGTATTGTAAAAAAAAAAAACCCTCAAGGAAAAATGGAATTACTGTGAAACTCTGCTTAGCACTCTAGGTTCAGTCTTTCCCAAAAAATTTGGCCTTAAAGTTCCCCATTATATTTGTAGCCCTTTAGTGATTTTCAAATGACAAATTTTGTTAGTATATTTTGTGTTTATTTTTTATCTGGTGTTTTTCTTCTTTTCAGATAAAGGGTTGATCCTAGTAACACAATCTTCCAATATCAGGAATCAGAAGGAGCTGCAGTGTCACTTTCAATGGCTGTATATTATTCCGGGCCCTATTTTAAACCATCATCATTTTAGTATTTTCTTAATATGTATATGTTGTATAGTTAATATTAACTGCTTTCGAACCCAAATTTGCTCTTCATATAATTTCATAGGTGAAAATTTGTTCATTATATCAACTTCTGATTCAATAGATAATATTCAAATGCAAACATTTTCAAGCTTACTTTTACCATAGACCAATTGTTACTTTTCTTTTCAAACACTGGCATCTCTTCTTGAAGGAAAGGGATTGCTACTATGAGAACTTTAATCTGAATGGACAAGCAAAATGTTTCAAAATGCAAGGTGCAATAGAATGACTTTATCCAGAGTACAACACTACTACATCGGCAGTGTGGAGTGTGATGCTCAACAAGTGCTTTCCCCCGCAGTGACTTATTTTTCATATCCACGTTCAGAAAGTTGAGAGGATGCCAATCACTATATTACTAGACTATACTGTTGGTAATCCTATCCTACACCTTGAAGTATATTATGAGAGAAAACAGAAATAGTGTTCATGGTGATTCTTAGAGCTTACAGTTCAAAAATATTATTGTTTGGCGTAGTCTGGGTTCAAGTTTGATTAGATCAGATTGATAGAAAACATAATAGAGCTCTGTCAGGCCGAACAGATCCAATGATTTGATGACGGAAAGTATAAAGAATCCCTTATAAAGCAAGTGAAGATAGTTAGGAGTAGACATTATCAAAATGTTCTGAACTCAAATGCCTCAGGGGACAGGCTGCTAACACTGACACATTAACACTGTTATATGCAATAGACTGTTACAGGACAATAGGGAATGGTGGGGATTGGTACATTAGAGAATATATACACTGCCCAAAACCATTGAAATTTAATTTTTAAAAATGCATTACCCATCTAACACGGTTCTGCAGGCCAGATTGTGTGGTCAGGGAGCCAGGAAAACTGATAATGGAGATTTAGTAATAACTAAAATGTGTTCAGCACTTACAATGTCCCAGTCATAGCACTTTACAGGTATTAATTTACTTAATCCTCACAATAATCCATTATATATGAACTTTTCTTGTAGATTAGATCAGAACAATGAGACAGAAAGAATTTTAATAATTGGCCAAGGTCATATCAGATAGTATGTGATGAAGCTATGGTACAAACACAGGAGCTCTAACTCCATCTAAGCTCTCTACCACTGAGCATATTGTCCCTCCTTGTCTTCATAAGTAGCTAGTTATTAGGCTAATTAAAGTCCTAGAAACAAAATTAGTACTACCAGATTCTCTCAAAACTCAGACATATTTCTTATCTGATAAAAGGAAAAAATTATACATAATATTGATATATGTCATATTAATATGTTAATTATATACACATACACACATAATTACTCAGTTTACAATAGATACAAATTTAACATGAGGCAAGTCAGCTTTGGCCTCTATTCAAAAATAATTTAGATAATGAAAGACCAAGCAAGCCAAAAGAAGCAAGCAAAAGTTAAAAAAGAAAAACTAGCCTCGATACAAGACAACGTCACAAGTTTTTCTCACAATGTAGACTCCATGGATATTGCTAAAAATATCAATATACCTTAATGAAATTTTTATGCTGAAATATTAGACTTTCTTTGTCTTAAATGAACAGTAAAAATAGGGCACAGTAATAAAAAGTTATCTGAATATGGATATGCTACATGCATAGTAATTGAATCAGCATGAATTTTATTTAATTAAAGCTAGTTTTTTCGCTCTCTGTTAAATCAAGGATTTCTTCTAAGACAAGAAAATTGAATGGGAATAGGTATATCATAAATTCTTCTTCCTCTGTTTTTTACCTATTTTTAACTTTATAATGCTAAAAATATTTTAACTAAATAAATGGCTTTCGTACAGTGTCTTGCTATCTATGCATATCCTTTGTTAGTGGAAATAATTGTCTTACTATCCAAAAATATTAGACCATTCTAGCTACCTTATAAAATTCCATGTTTCTGAAGTCCGTCCTTGTACTTTTTATAAGATTTTAGCATGTACCCCATTTTGTGCCGTGTGGCCTTTTCCAATATTTATTTAAGGCATAGAGATACAATCCTATCAGCATAATAATCTTTATTTAACTATGTCAGCTTAAAGGAGCATGAGCGGGGCCAGCCCACTGGCATAGCAGTTGAGTTTGCACGCTTGGCTTCAGTGGCCCAGAGTTCCCCAGTTCAGATCCCAGGTGCAGACGGAAGACCACTTATCGAGCCATGCTGTGGCAGGCATCCAACGTATAAAATAGAGGAGGACGGGCACAGATGTTAGCTCAGTGACAATCTTTGTCAGCAAAAAGAGGAGGATTGGTGGTAGATGTCAGCTCAGGGCTAATCTTCGTCAAAAAGAAAAAAAAACAAACAGAAGGAGCATGAGGATGGGAGCCATTCTTAAGGCGTAAGAAAGGCAGGAGTCAATAAAAACTTAGGTTCTGAGAATAATTCCAAGGAATTAAGTAAGAGATATATTACGTGTTATGAATAAAAATCAGTTCTCATGAGTAAATGAAAATATGTTGGAATGATCACAATTATATTTGAAATTCTCGTGTGATACATTTCATTGCAGAGAACTGAGTTAATGCAAAACTCATATTAAAATCATAGAGAAAATCCTAACACAGTAGAAGCTATGCAAATTTGTCTTTATCCACAAGCATAAAGGAAATCCTAAATTAGAAGTTATGGAATTGTTTTCCTTACCTTTGAGATTTCTCCAACCTAAGTTATATCTCACATCTATTTTATTTTGGATCATAGGTGCAATTATGACAAATTACCTGTGTATTAAATTGTTAGTTAAATTATACCTGTGATTTATTAACGTTTGTTTTCCTTTTTGATGCATAGTCATTGATAAATATTTTCTGACATTGTGCCCATATATGTACCTTAGATAGTCTTCAAGTATCTGTTAATCTGCACTGAAACTTTGTGTGAAATAGAAACTTTCTTATTTAAAAGAATAATTTTTAGGACAATTACCCTTAAGTCATTGTTTTTAAGATTTACTTTAATATATGGCACAGTAGGGAATCTTGAATTTTTTCATAGTTTTCAGTAATTATGAAGTCAATAATAATTATCAATTTATAAACATTTATAGAAAAATTACTAATGCAAATATATTTATAATAAAATGCTTATTAATGATTTATGTCACTATTCATATAGACCCTATTATTTCTATTTAAAGATACCATAGCACAAGGGGAAGGAAATATGTTGTTCTTTTTATTTAAATATTACTTATGCAGTACTGCCATGAATTTACATAGGAATTGGGTTAAAGTGTCGTTCGGTTTACTGCCAAATGTTTGATATTTATGACTCATGGCATTTTGTAAATGAAAAACTAGAATTATCCTGTTTTACTAGGTTCTAAGATTAGAATGACAATTTAGTCTAGATTATCATAATATTTAGAGTTTTTAAGTTTGAACTTCATAAGCCTTTAATCTGTTACATAGTTTGCTGAGTTTATTGGTAATTTACTATCTTCTTTATTCTTCCTTAATATGCTAAAATATCTTTAGGCATTTACCAAAATTTTATCCTATTACACATAAAGACCTGGTTTTGTCATATGGTTGCACTATGAAAAGCTAAACTTGGAAATCTCGGTTATTTGCCCTTCAAATTTTGAAATACCAAATCTGCCTTCCTAAATAGAAAAATATATATTTTTTTCAAAATTGTTTTAATGTCATGCTTTTAAATTGCTCCCAGAATATCTGTCTGAACTGCAGGAAAACTAAATATTTAAATCACTGAGAACTAAACCTGTCTCTTCTGAAATTCAAGAACATATTTTGAACCATGCATAAATCCAACATGAGCATTACAAGGCATCATTAAAACTTCCTTTAATCGTATTCTCTTAATATACTAAAACATTTTTCTACTGCAGAAACAAACAAAAAATACTTCATAAACCTTAGTATCCAAACAACTTTCTTTCCTTCCTCCGTTTTACCTCTAACATAGCTCTCTTCCCTTGGTCTTGTCATTTATTTGACTTTTTGATGTCTATTTTATTTTATCCTAACTTTCTGAAATATGTAATCTATATAGGTAATCTTTCAAATGTGTTTCTATATTTAATTTATTTATGTTTAATTTAATTAAATTATGTTTAATTCTTTAATTCAATTCCATTCTCAAGGCATTAAGTGCTTGTCTACTCTCTGCTTTGCCACATACATAATATATATTAGTCCTTTTTAAAAGTTTTCAAGTTATTTATCTTGATATGCATTGGATGCCCTCGAAGACTATATAATCTGTTTGGAAGTCAGTGCATACTACATTCATGAGTATAACTAATTAATCCATCATTTCATTCAAAATTCTTATTGAACACCTATTGTCTGCTAGGTATTATGCTAGGTAGTGAGGAAAAAGAGGTAAGCCAGACTGATGTGATCCCTTCCTTCATGGAAGTAAAGTTCTAATTTTTGCACATAATAAAAAATAAGGATTGATATAGGATATAATCTGAAATGTTTTGCAGAGATAAAATAGTAAGCACCATGAAGGGGCCGAAGAGGAGAGAGATCAGATTTGTTGGAGACAATTCATATGGGAGATGGGACTCGATGTCACTTTCATAGGTAGGCACGTCTTCTAATTCGAGGTGCTACTACAGACATTTTTAATAGCTTCCTTCCCTTACGAACCACTGAAAGCAACTGAAAGATCACAACCCCAAACTAAATTGTGAAGAATATTATATTGGACCAAGGGGAGAGAGGATGAAAGCAGTCAACACGTATCCATCTCCTTGGTCTTGTGGCAGGCTGCAGATTTTCTGAGAGTTAAATGTCACAATTCAGAGAAGAGCTCAAACCATACTTTCAATAGCAGAATGAGATATAGAAGTTGAGGCAAGCCTTGGGAAAGTTAGAGGAATGTTCCATAAGAACCCAGCCTAATACTGTAAAATGTTAGGAAAAATGGAGCAAAGGAAAGAATAGTCTTCATTGATGAAGGAGAGCCTGGGTGAGGGCTGGAGGGGAAGCAGTGTGGATTAACTCCTCATCTAGGGAACCTTCACCTAAGGAAGGTCTCTTAAAGCTGTGCTGACCTCCTGAATGCCAAAAGTTGAATGGAGACGTGTGACCAGAATAGAGGACACAGAGGATTTAGTGAGGGAGATTCTAAGACAGCGAGCCCAAGTTGAAACTTGAAGGTGAGCCCTCTGCCTTCCGCCACCTTGCCCTCGGGCTTCAGCAATAGCTGCTCCAGGTAGAAGTGTCTCCATCTAATAACCACAGAGGTGCCAGCACACAAAACTAAGGAGAAGGGAATATAAGCAAAATGCAGAGGATGAAATTCTACCAGAAGAGCAATTTATCCCAGAAAATAGAGAAACAGCAAAGCATGCTCCACAGAAGACGTAAACACCATGTCCTCTCTAGGGATTACAAAAACGTGAAAAATAGACACAAAAGAAAACAAAAACTGAAGAGATAGCAAAAAGAAGAAAAACAAGCTGTCAGAACACAGGAAAAACATAAAAGGAAAAAGATAAAACCAATATTAGTGAGATGAGCTTCTTTGGAAGCAATAAAATATAAAATAAACGAGAGTTAAAACACATTCAGAAACATGGAGGACAGACTTGAGGAAATCACACAAAATGAAATAAAAAAGAACAAAAATGGAAAGCAATTAGAAGATGATTGAGATGGAGACAAAGGCATCAGCATAATGATAAGCTATGATTCTGAGGAAAAAAATAGAAATATGGAACAGAAATAAAATTTTCATAATTAGCCCAATTGTTCTTGAAGTATCCAGATTAAAGATAGGTGATCTCCTGTTTATAATAACTCAGGGAACATAACTGTTGGGGTCCAGGGCAGGCCACCCCAACATATCCCACAAAGACATATTGGTTATTTTGAATTAAAGTTACTTAAGAAACAGCTGGTACAGAAAGGACACTCTGACCATCCTTTGTCTCTTTGAAAGCAAGAGATAAATCTCCCACATGAAGGGGTCTCTCCCCACACCTGAAAGCAGGAACATCCTTCTCACTAAAGCTAGGGAATTCAGGGCTGAGAAGCCTGTATAAACAAATCTCGTGACTTTTACTAATTTACTACCTCAAGCCTAAACTCTGTGTAAATTCCTCTCTTATTATGTACCCCAAACCGAAGTTTCTTTGTCTTGTCATTCCTCACAAATTTATTATTTCTTTATATAAAATATATATACTGCTGCTTTGTTCAGTCTCCAAGCTCCATTTTTCTGTGATCTCCAATACATACATATTAAATTGGATTTTCTCCTCTGAATCTGGTCTTGTGTCAATTTTATCATTAGTCCAGCCATAAGAACACAAGAAGGGTAGCAGGGGGAAGCTCCCCCTTCCTGACGTAACACACATGACTCCTTGAAAGAGAAGCTCCTTCACAAAATGTCATAAAAAATAATCAAAATTAAAACTCAGAACTGGAGAAACCATAATAAAGCTACTTAAATATAGAACCAATGTTGCTAATTCTGAGAATTACAGATGTAGAATAGAATGCAACTATTATAAATCTTAAAAATATAAACTATATACATATATATAATAGGAAAGAACTGTGTGTACCTCTTATCTTTCACAGAGGGGAATGTATACATAGTGCTTATTTTTGAAACATGAAATTAAAAACATAATGACCTAATCTTTCCATTTTTATAACTTTTCCTTTGCTGAGGAAGATTGGCCCTGAGCTAACATCTGTGCCCACCTTCCTCTGTTTTATATGTGGGACTCCTGGCACAGAATGGCTTGATAAGCAGTGCATAGGTCTGTGCCCAGGATCTGAATCTGCAACCCTTGGGCCACCAAAGTAGAGTGCGCAAACTTAACCACTACTCCACTGGGCCAGCCCCAACCATTTTATTTTTGACGCATCTTACACTTCACCCCTAAAACCTTCAGCGTGCTTGTCATTTACTAGAGTTCGATGTTGTTCACAATTCGTTTTTTCTTTTGAGGTAAAATTTATATATAATAAATGCACAAATTTTAATTATACCATTTATTGACTTTTGAAAACAGAAAATGCATCTATATAATGCAAACTCCCATCAAAATATAGAAAATTCCATCACCCCAGGATGTTCCCTCAAGCCTCTTCCCAGTCCCTCCTCCACCCTCACCCCTCAGAGGCAACCACTGTTCAAATTATATTTCACTATTGATTGGTTTTGCCTTTTCTAGAACTTCATGGAAATAGACTTATATAGTAGTCTTTGGTAGAAGGCGTCTTTCACTGGGTGATAATGTTTTTGACTATCATCCATGTTTACTTTTTGATGTTGATAAACTCAGCGTTAATATTTTTTAGGAAAACTTAAAAATGAATAGAATATTCTGGTTGTTCCTAAGTGTCTTAGAATCTTGACCCAACAAAGAAATAGGTGAGTCTACGTACTTCCTAAACTCATTTCACTAGTGGTGCACATCCTACACTTGAAGAAACAGTAAAATCCAGTATTGAATCCTGACTTTATTGTTCCATTGTTTCATTGCGAGATGAGTTGCCTAATTTTACTTGACCTCAGTTTGCTTAACCATCACTGGGATAATAATGTCTGTCTCACAGGGTTATTGTGAGGGATAAATGAGTAAACATGCAAAGTGTTTAGCGTAAGGCCTGGATACTGAAGGATGGAATAACTAGTAGCTATTATCGTGATTAGAAACCTATCAATCATTAACGTAGATGAGTAATCATAATAAATGTTACCATTTATTGAGCCTTTATGTGTCACTGTTCTGACTGAATTAACTTATTCAGTACTCAAATAAACTATGAAGTAGACACTGCTATTGTTCTCATTTTTAAAGGATGGATTTGAGATGTAGAGAGCTTAAATTACTTTTGCAGAACACACACTAAAGGATAGAGCAAGGTTTCGCACTCAAGCATAATGCTCTTGACCACCAAGTGTTCCTGCCTGTTAGTACTTTAGTCGTGCTCTGCAGCAAACAGGAATGAAGCGTGATAGAAGAGTAAGAACTGTGAGTAGCAGTGACAGTGGGGGCGGTGGGCTAATATTAGAAGAAATGGAAAGGGTTATAAGGGCACCAAATCTCAGAGTGAATTAATAAGGGACTCTACAAAACATGGAAAACTCAAAAGAAATAAAAGAAGGGGGAGGAAGGGAAGCAGGGGGAGGAGGGTGGAGGAAGCAGTAAGGCCAGCTTTAATCATTTCCCAAATTCCCTATTTCTAGTTCTATCAATGAATTAATTACCTAAAGGATAGTGTAGTTTGGGAGGTTCCCCAGGTCACGTGATATAGTTTCTGGAGCTGTCAGACCCAAGCAACTTTACTCTCACAGGCTTCGTCATGTTGGTAGAGGGGGCATAGAAGTTCTAAAATTATCAACTAAAATATACGTATTTTGAAGAGTTATCTTTACCTTTCCTTTTCTTTCAATATAAGTTTTTTCTGATTATATAAGTAAAATATGCTATTTATAGAAAAATTTCAAAATATGAAATGAAGCAAAGTTGAAAAGATATCATTCTCATCATAATCATGTTGTCTGAAGATAGTAATGTAAAATTCTGTAAATGAATATGTTTTAGTTATCTCGTGCTGCCTAACAAATTACTCCAAGACTTACCAGCTTAAAATAACAATTATTATCTACAGTTTCTTGGGGTCAGGAACCTGGTTATGGTTTAGCTGGATCCTCTGTTTCAGGATCCCTTGTAAGGCTATAATTAACTTTCAAGTAGGACAAGATCCCTTCCCAGCTCACTCAGTGGTTGTTGATAAGATTCAGTTCCTCACAGACTGTTGGACTGAGGGTCTCAGTTCCTCGCTATCCGTTGACCAAAGACTACTCTCATTTTCTTTTCACATGGAATTTTTCAAAATAACAGCATGCTGCATGGAAGTGCACAAGAGTCTGTGAGCAAGATGGAAGTCATAGCCTTTTGTAACATGATCGCAAAAGTGACATTCCATCGTTTTTGCTCTGTTTGTTAAAAGAAAGTCACTAAGTCTAGCTCACACTCATGGGTGATGGCTTACAAAAGGGTGTGAATAGGAGATGCAGATCATTGGGAGTCACCTTAGAAGTCTACCTACCACAGTGGGTATACCCACATCTTGACAAAACTGATATCAGACTGTAAAACTTGTTTTTCTAGGCTATTTTATTCACTCATCAATGTATTGTGAATATTTTCCAATGCAACTTTATGTTTTAAATTATTTAAAAGCATGTTTCAGTCCATCACATGGGTATATGGTAATACTATCAGCCCCTATTCTTAGTGATTGTGAACATAGAGTCTAGAGATGGGTTGCCTGGGTTGGAATCTTGGTTCCCCCATTCAGTATCTGTGAGGCCTTGGCCAGCGATTTAACTTCTTTATAACTTAGTTTCTTCATTGGTAAAATGGAGCTAATAATAATACCTACCTCATAGACACATAGTAAGCACTCAGTGAATATCATCATCATCATCATCACTGTTATTTATTAAAATGCTGCTGTAACCATCATTGGACATGCAATTTTATTCACCTAATTGTTTCTTTATGATAAATTCCTAAAAAGCAAAATTGCTAAGTCAAAGGATATATGCACATTTACTAACACTGTAAACTTACTTTTCAACAAGGTTACGTTAATTTTATCTTCTCATCAGGGCATGACAGTCTCTGCTTCTTCAAACTGTCACCAATTCTGGATGGCTTCGTCTTAATAATTGATGATAACTTGAATAACAAGAAACGTTATTACATTTTCATTTTAGTTTGTATATATCCTTATTATTGAGGCTGAACTTTATTTTTTCCTTTTTTTAAATTAAGGTATAATTGACATACAACATTAGATTGGTTTCTGGTGTACAACGTAATGATTCAATATTTGTATATATTGCAAAATGATCACCATAATAAGTCTAGTTAACATCTGTCACCATACATAGTTACAGAACTTTTTTTCTTCTGATAACTTTTAAGATTTGCTCTCTTAGCAACTTTCAAATATGCAATACAGTGTTATTAACTATAATCACTACACAGTACAGCACCTCCCCATGACTTATGTATTTTATAGCTGGAAGTTTGTACCTTTTGACCCCCTTCAGGCATTTTGCCCACCCTCCCACCCCCTCACCTCTGGCAACCATCAATCTGTTCTTTGTTATCTACGAGCTTGGTTGTTGGTTTCTTTTTAGATTCCACATATAAGTGGGATCATATGGTATTTGTCCTTCTCTGTCTGACTTATTTCACTTAGCATAATGCTCTCAAGGTCCATCCATGGTGTCTCAAATGGCAAGAGTTCATTATTTTTATGGCTAAATAATATTCCATATATATACCACATTTTATTTATGTATTCATCCATCGATGGGCATTTAGGTTGTTTCCATGTGTTCGCTATTGTAAGTAATGCTGCAATGAACATGCAGGTGCAGATATCTTTTTGAGTTATTATTTTCATTTTCTTTGTCTAAATACCAAAAAGTGCAATTGCTGGATCACGCACTAAACTTTTATATCTCTTATTGGCAGTATAATTTTCTCCTTTTATAAATTATAATTTATATTCTTTGCTCATTTTTAAGTGTGATACATTGTTTGAATTATTAATTTGTAATTATATACGTTTGTAATATAAATGCCTCTAATATCTAAATATTGACGCATTGAGATTTTAGCAGACTAAGCTAGATAGAATTCAATTCCAATCTGTGAGCAGAGACCTTAGAAGGCTCTGAGGAAGTCATCCTTTTTCTCTGGCAGGTAGAATTCTGCATTTGACTCTCTTCCTGAAAGACATCCAGGAAAGCATTCATTCCCTAAGTGCCCAACCATATCTAATAAGGACTTTCCAAAGTTTTGGGAACTCCAGCAACAAGTTGAGCAAGGTGTATCAAATAGGATAGCAGCTTCAGGAAGTGATTTATCAAAGTAAAGAACATAAGAAATTGGAGAGTGGTGTGGTCTGCGAAAGTCCCAGAATGGTATTGGCTGCCTGGAAGGACAGAACAGACAAGGCATCTGAGAGCTGAAATGATGACTGAAAGGGGGCAGACATGAGATCAGAGTGTAGAGGAGCTGAAAGCTTGTTTGGGGACCAATCTCAAAAATATGACCCACCCCTTCTAGTACCATCTTGTGTACAAATGGCCCAGGATGTGTGTGCAAAATTGAAGAAGCGTATGGCCCACTATGCACTTTCCAAAAGCAGGAGTTTCCCTGTGTGTTGTTGTATGCAGAACACTAAACACAATGCCAAATTCATAATAGGCATCCAAGAAATATTACTATTTTAACAAAAGAATGAATGTGGTAGCAGTTAGGAAAAGGTTTACATAGGTTAAACTGTGATACGTGGGTGCTGGGAGGAAGGGAGATGTGGAGAGTAATGATGGGGGTGGAGTGTGGTTATCAAGGTCAACCTCACAAAGTAAAAAGGATATACCAAAGACAAGACAAGACCAGTAACTAGGCAACCTGTCAGGAGTTGAGAAATCAATGGAAAGCAAGAAGGTTGAGAATACAGATATTAGGAAACAACAGAGATATCTTAATATTGGCATAAACACCTGCCTCAGCCAGGATAGGTCATAGCTGTTAGGATCTGTAACAGGAACCATTTCCCAAGTGGATTAGTTCTTCATTTACTTATTCAATCCCTATACATTGAACACCCAATATGTGACAGAATATGCTACTTACTGGGTATATGGTGAGGAACAGAGTAGATCCTATAACTTCAAAAAGAAAACAATTACAGCAGATCATAAAGGCTGTGATGGAATAAGGAGTGAATTTTAAAGGCGTTTGAATGGGGAAGCCTAACCCAGCCTTGGAGGTGTTGAAGGCTTCCCATAGGAGATGAGGCAAATAGGGACAATTGTGATGAATGACAATTCCGAATTCACTAGTTGAGCTGAGGGAGGAGAGTTGAAGAGTAAATTTCTGAAAGGGGCAGCAGAATGCACTAAACTATGGAATTGAGAAAGAGTTTGGAGCACTGGGAAAACCTCATGTATTTTGGTCTGAATACATCCTGGAACCTACATTGGAAGCAGGCATATAATTGATTGGATTTTTAAAAATTTTAACCACCAATCATATCCTTAGTGTTATGACCTAAAATAAGTACACTTCTTGAGTGTTATTTTAGAATTGTTGTGAGTACAGTGAGACGTAAGAGTCAAAGATCAGCTGGAACATATTGATAATTTTCACATTTTACCAGAATATTTGTGTGCAAGCACAGAAATGTAAGTTCCATGAGGGGCCAGACTCAACCATCTTTTTCACCAGTTGAATCCCTAGTCTCTGGAATGTTGCCTAAATAATAAATAATTAATAATAAATTCTTTGTTGAAAGAAAGTAGATGAATGAATGATCCCACCACAGCTTGATTATAAAAACATAGTTTAGTATGAAATGTTTTCAATTCCAGATTGGTTTCTCGCTATTTTTACATTTATTGGCCAACTTCCCTGCTCTCCAATAATTTGTGGTCAGCAAACAAAAATCAATGTTAATATTAGCATACATTAAACACAATTAGAAAGGAAAATCTGCAAGAAAATAAAAACAATATGCCTTCCAAAATCAAATATTTTTCTTAGATTTTTGCAGTGTTCTCAGCCAGGGGCAATTTTGCCCCCAGGAGATATTCAGCAATGTCTGGAGACATTTTTGAATGTCAAGACAGGAGGAATGCTACTGGCATGTGGTGAGTAGAGACAGGGATGCTGATAAATATCCTACAATGCACAGGACAGCCCCCACAACCAAGAAATATCCAGCCCCAAATGTCAATAGTGAGAAGGCGGAGAAATCCTGGGTTTTTGGAATCAGGGTCTCTGCTTAACTGGCATAGATCATCAAAAGATGGTTGTATCTCTGAACCCTAAGAACTCTTCTAGCTCTCAAAGTCTGTGTTTTTATTACAATGAATATATTTGCTCCTTAATAGAACAAAATGCAGTAGGAAGCATGTAGGAGAAAATGAATTTTGGCTCTTGAACGAGTATGCATCGAAGGGTTAGCCATTTGCCTGCTGCTGAAATGAGATGAAATATTGGAGCCAACTGTTTTCTTGTCTTCTTTCCAGAATGGAGTCTGGGAAAAATTAACAAGTAGAAAATAGTTGTCTCTGGCATTTCTCCTAACTTATCTCTTGCCATTGGTATTCACGCCCCTCCTCCTCTTTATGTCTGCTCTTTGTGTGTTGTCTGCTCACCCATAAAGGATCCCATAATGATATTGTCCCCTTTGCCCCCAACTCTTCCAAAACTGCCCTTCTCTTCGTGTCCTGTTCTTAATCACTTGACAGGGCCCCACAGCAGTGTTAATAGCCGACAATAGTTTTAACGTTACTACTTGAAAACTGTATCTTCATTTTTAAAAGAAAGATGGCAATGTTTAACCCAAAGTAATTGATCAGTGATGGTGAGATTTCAAACAGTGACTTACTAGAACTCTTCAAAGCCTGGCTTTAACTTTGCCTTTGTTGTTTAGGATTGAATTTGTATGTAAACTCTAACTGTAGACTTAAGAATCTATAACCAACATTGGTCTTCATCCTTGGCTATAGTACTGGCTGTACTGGTAGTGGTTAAAGTATTAAAATATTTTCACTCTGATATATATATAGGTGTTATCCTAAGCCTCTTGAATGCCCACCATCATCCCAGGTGACCCAGCCCACCTTCGGACCCTTCTCCATCTTCCTACAGTTCAGCAACTACAGGGTTAATACCTGCCAGAGCAGATGCCTTCCAACTCTAGCAGCTTCTGCTCTAATTGGCTGATTCAAATTGTCTCTCCTGGAGAGGCTGTTACATAGTTTGAATAGTGTCTTAATTTATATCCCCAGCTACTGTTGTCAAGTTGTTCTTACTGTCAGTATTGTTGGTGGAGGTGGGGCTTATCTTAGATTCCACTAAGTAAAAGTAGATGAAAAGCTTCTTTTCCTTGAAATTTGGGTACTTGTTTGAATGTTTTCAAGGAAAAGAGGACACCCCAGATATGAACCCAAATTTGATCTTCCACAATAGCTTTCTAAAGTTCCAAGAAATATATCTATATCTTTGTGCAAGAAAATTCGTTATGGTAAAAAATCTATGGCAAAGATGTGACCGTTTTGTTTGTGTCCATTTCAAATGTGAAATACATAGAGAATTATAAATAATGGTGTAAAGTTAAGCACATTTTCTGACACATAGAGAGAAAAAAGTATAATATAATGATGTTTACATGGGGAAAAAATAGTACATGAGGAAATGAGCAACATGAAACAAGCGGTTTAATTATGAGTGCTAAAAGCATATAATGAGAGATTAGAACATAGAAGTGTGATGAAAAGGGAATGACATCATTCAACTTTCAAGCAATAAAAGTAATTAAAAGAGATCCCTTCCCCCCACATCTACATCTGTGGATAGCTAATTTTCAACAAGGGAGCCAAGAACATACAATGGAGAAAAGGAAAGTCTCTTCAATAAATTATGTTGGGAAAACGGGACAGCCATATGAAAAAGAATGCAACTAGACCACTATCTTATACCATACACAAAAATTAACTCAAAATGGATTAAACACTTGAATATAAGACCCGGCACCATTAAACTTCTAGAAGAAAACATAGGCAGTACACTCTTCGACATTGGTCTTAGCAGCATATTTTCAAGTACCATGTCTGATGGTGCAAGGGAGACAATAGAAAAAATAAACAAATGGGACTTCATCAAACTAAAACGCTTCTGCATAGCAAAGGAAACCATCAGCAAAATGAAAAGACAACCTAACAACTGGAAGAAGATATTTGCAAACCGTATATCCAATAAGGGGTTAATATCTAAAATATATAAAGAACTCATCCATCAAAACAACAAAAAAACCAACTACCCAATTAAAAAATGAGCAAAAGATCTGGACAGACATTTCTCCAAAGAAGGTATATGGATGGACAACAAGCACATGAAAAAATGTTCAACATCACTAACTATCAGGGAAATGAAAATCCAAACTACATATCACCTCACTCCAGTCAGAATGGCTATAATTAACAAGATGGGAAATGATAAGTGTTGGCGGGGATGTGGGGAGAAGGGGACCCTCATACACTGCTGGAGGGAATGCAAACTGGTGCAGCTGCTATGGGAAACAGTCTGGAGATTCCTCAAAAAATTAAAAATAGAGATACCATACGATCCAGCTATTCCACTGCTGTTTATTTATCCAAAGAATATGAAAACGTGAATGCATAAAGATATATGCACATGCATGCCTATGTTCATTGCAGCATTATTCATAATAGCTAAGACTTGGAAGCAACCTAGGTGCCCGTCAAGGGATGAATCAATAAAGAAGATGTGGTGTATGTACACAATGGAGTACTACTCAGTCATAAGAAACAATGAAATCGGGACATTTGTGACAACATGGATGAACCTTGAGGGCATTATGCTAAGTGAAATAAGTCAGAGGGAGAAAGTCAAACACCATATGACCTCACCTATAAGTGAAAAATAAAAACAACAGCAAACAAACACAGAAACAGAGACTGGTGATTACCAGAAGGGAAGAGGGGAGGGAAGAGGGCATATGGGGTGAGTAGGCACATGTGTGTAGTGATGGGTCATAATTAGTCTTTGGGTGGTGAGCATACTGTAATCTACACAGAAATCAAAATATGTAACGATGTACACCTGAAATTTATACAATGTTATAAACCACTGTTACCGCAATAAAAAAAGAATAAAAAAAAAAACAAAAAAAGAGAATTTATAGGTGGCTCCAAGGGCCTACCTAAAAAAAATGAGATCCCTTGAATTTAAAAACTAAAGATATTTTAATACTGATATTAGCATTTTTAAAAGTCCAATCAATACAAAAAGTACAAAGACAAAAGTAAAAAGTAATTCCAAATCTCACCACTCAAGGCAATCATCATTAACAATTGGTGAGCCTTGTTCTAGATATTACCCAATGTATTAAAGCAGACAAAGGATGGATGGAGGGAGGAGGAGAAGGAGGAGAAAAGGAGGGATAGGTCGATAAGATAGGTCGATAGATTGAAAAATAAAATATTACACTATATTTTGTTACAAATGATTACATTTTATTTACTTTAAAATTTAAAAAAGCAGAAGAGTTTTTGGAGTTGAAATTTTGTTGAACTTTATACAAAGCTCAAAAAACTTAAGAGATATTCAATTTTAGAATTTCTTTGGATAAGCGAAAAAGACTATGCAAAACATTAGGAATTGAAGTTTTAAAAATATTTGTTTCCCTTCTTTTGGCCACCCTTATTTCTTCCCTATTATGAAACATTTTGAAATTAGCATACTTTATTTCTTTATAGCTCTGTCTTTCCCAGCTCCTAAGTTTTGTTAGTTATTATATAACTTTTTCTAACATAGCCATTATTCTCCCAGCTGTTTAGTTTCAGTTCTTCATTTAAATGGAGCACAGGCTCATCATCAGCCTTTTCACTGAATCCATACACAATTATTCTGCTGTTTCATGATCGATTTAGCAATTGTACATGATCTATTGACTTTCTATTATGAAATGTGAGGATTTAGCCCACTTACACCACCTCGGCCATGCCTGCTTCCCTCTCCCTGCTCTCTCATCATGGTTATATCATCATTTTTATTAAATCAATGGTCAGTGCTTACATTAATATGACTGTTCATGTTTTTCAGAACTGAGCCATGATTCCATTTCTCTCCTGTTGAGTTTTTCCCTCAAGTTAGTCATTGCCTTGCTTTTCTATGTTAATATTGCTTATTCTTCCCAAATTCAGTATTACTTCCCACATGTCAAAATGCTTTAAGTAATTGGTTAGCTCCATTTTTCCCTCTTTGAAATGTTACTTTTGAAGCCTTCTGTTCTTCTGAGCCAATAAACTGATTGTTGCTCTGGGTCTGCTGCACTGTTGTCACCTTTGGAGTTTCCGGTGGATTTGATCCTGAGAATCCGTTTTCTCTGTATCGTGGGACAGTGGCCCTGTTTCCCTAATCTCGTATCTTCTTGTTTGCATCGAGTACATTCCGAGTAAAGGAGCTTGGGAGGTAAATTTTTAAGATCTTTTATATCTGAAAATGTTTTTATTCCATCCTTACACTTTAAAAGTCATTTGGTTGGGCATTAGTTAGAACTTCTTTCTGAAATTTGGGGGCGTTTTCCCAATGTCCCCTAGGTTCCACAATGTGACTGCTGCAGTTACCAGATGCCCTTTTGATTCCCCAAATTTATAAGTAACTTTTCTTCACCTCTCTTAAGCCATCTTGTTCTGAAATTTCAGGTTCTGAATTGATGCAGCTATTTTTTCACTTTTGTGCTGGGTGCACAGTGGGTCACTTCAATTTGGATGACCTTTACGTACATATAACTCTTCCAGAGGGGTTTTTTTTTTTTAATTTCAGCACTCATGCTTTCAATTTCCAAACAGCTCTTTCTTGTTTTCCTATTATTCCTTTATTTCCTTATCATCCTATCTGGTTGCATGAATTCATCTTACCTTTTTAAAGATGTCATTTACGTTTTTGAAGTTTCTTCTGTCTTCAGCATCACACTTCTATGTCGTATTCCCTGTTTGTCTGAGATTCTGTATTCCATCTTCAAGGATCTCCTCAAATATCCTGTGATCTCTTGCATGTCAGGTATTTGAAAAAGCGTGTTGCATGCTCTGTGTGCATGCCTGGGTACAGCCAACTGACATGCTTCATGGTGGAGTGGTCTGGTTGGCACCAGCCCTCTTGGGCCAATCAGTTTCCCCAACATAGCGATTCTCAAATCTGAGTTCATGACTCAAACTTGAAGACTTGTTAAAAGTTATTAACCAAGTTGTTAACACTTGTTAAAATACAAATTGCCAGGCCCGGAGTTTTTGATTCAGTAGGTAGAGCCTGAGAATTTGCATTTGTAACGTTTTCAGATGATACTGGTATTGCTGGTCCTGGAGCCACAATTAGAGTACCACTGGTCTAGAGAAAACTCAATCCAATTTCCTACTAGTTGAGATGCCTCTGTAACCAGAAGCAAAGCAAAGGAGTTGGACTAGGGATCTCACTCTACAGTACTGGGTTTCTCTAAAACCTTTGGTTTTTAGGAAACTTCTCATTCCAGATCTCCTTTGTATCTAGTGTCTTACAAGTTACAGTCTCTCTAAGAATGTCATCAGAGAACAAGCCTCACCCTTCGTGGGGATCTGACTGTTCCTTTGAAGGTTTCAGCTACACTTCAACTTTTCAGCCCAACCTCCGCCTCCTACCTCCTGAGGCACTGCTTGCTTCCACTTCCTGAATCTTTCTAAGGTTTCTGCAGCTTGAATCTTCACTGGAAGTTTTTTATTCAGGCACACAGGTTTTATCTGTCTCCACACTTAATTACTGTTTTTCCACCTGCTTTCCATTTCCCCCAATTTGTTAAGATTTCATCCGCTGTTCCCAATTTCTCTTTTTTATAAAGTATAGATCATTTTTAAACACTATGTCATTTAGGGGCTTGCCCTGGGGGCAGGTGGTTAAAGTTCTGCTTGTTCCCCTTCACTGGCCCAGGCTCGTGGGTTTGGATCCCAGGTGCGGACCATGCTGTCGAGGCATCCCACACACACAAAATAGAGGAAGACTGAAACAGATGTTAGGGCAAATCTTCCTGACACACACACACACACACAAAACTATGTCATTTAATGTGCTCCAGGAGGGAGCAAATATAACTGCATATGTTCAATCTACTGTGTTTTATTAGAAATCATCCTTTCTTTCTTTACTTTCCTCCATCTTCACCAGGCGGTTTCCTTGGGCTAAAATAAAACTTAGTTATGGACAATGGACATAGCCATAGGCATACAGTTTCTCTTTCATGGGAACAGTGACCAATGTGACCTACCCAAGGTTTTGAAAGGAGTTAAATGTCAACTTTCTCAGCTCCTTCATTTATTTTGTCCTATACTTAGTATCTGAAGCACAGTTTATTATTTGAGTTGTGGGTATGTTCTTGTTTAATTAAGGTTAATACTTTTTCCATAATTTTCATTTTCTGTCAATGCTGGTAATTTTTTTTTTTTTTTTTTTGCAGAGGAAGATTTGCCCTGAGCTAACATTTGTTGCCAGTCTTCCTCTTTTTTTTGTATGTGATCCATCACCACACCATTACCACTGATGAGTGGTGTAGGTCTGCACCCAGGAACTGAACTCAGACCGCCAAAGTAGAGTGTGCCAAACTTAACTGCTAGGCCACCAGGGCTGGCTCAATATTGGTAAATTTTAAGGAAGGAGATTGGATTAGAAAATTACATCCTTGGGGCTAGCCCAGTGGTGCAGCAAAGTTCACAGGTTCCACTTCAGCAGCCTGGGGTTCACTGGTTTGGATCCCGAGTGTGAACCTACGCACTGCTTGTCAAGCCATGCTGTGAGAGGCGTCTGACATATAAAAAGTAGAGGAAGATGGGCATAGATGTTAGCTCACGCTCAGTCTTCCTCAGCAAAAAGAGGAGGATTGGTTGCAGATGTTAGCTCAGGGCTAATCTTCCTCAAAAAAAAAAAAAAGAAAGAAAGAAAATTGCATTCTTCTGTTCTTCCATATTTAATTGGAATTCCCATTTCTGAGAATTTTAAATACCCTGAACTTTTATATATGCTAGCTTGAGGTAAAATGAGAAATACCCACTGTTTCTTCAACCTCCCTAAAAAAACCTCCTTGTAATAGCTATGCAATTTTATTTTCTTTTCTTCATTTAAAAAAAAATCATTCTAGCAAAATTTAATCTGAACTGTTTAATATATAACTTTAATATTTGTTTACTAATTCTTGAGTTTAAATAGAATTTGCCAACTTTACATAGAAATATCTATGATTGGAAGTGAGTCTAAATTTTAAAAAATATACTTTTAAGGATGAACCAATAATGATATATGACAAATAAATTTTCCGGATTTTCTGGTGTGATTCCTGATACTATTAGATGCTCCAAGATATTATCTGAACCAATGAGTGCAAAGATGAATCCCATCAAATACATGCATACTTGTCCGATTTCATGCCCCAGTTTTAGATCTGTCACCATAAGCAGCTCACAAGGGAGAGTATTCAAGAAGAAAATACAAGTGTGTGAAAACAAAACAGGCTCCCTCTGTACTCCTGAAATCCTGAAGTTTGGGTGCTTAACCGATGATCAGTAGCCCTAGTTACTTTTATTTTGTCTAAATTTAATGTGTAGTCCTGTCTTTGTTTTGTTTCATTTTCCTCAAAATTCAATGAACTTTTGTGAAGCAAGAAGTCTTAGCAATATCAGTGGAATTCAAACCATGAGAAATAAACCACTCTGGATTGTTATGAAGTTTATGCAATTTATCAGAAACTGTATTTGCCTTTTTATTAATAGGAGCTTTGCAAGTTAATCCGTAAAGAGACTTTAACAAAGATATAAATTGAATCACTGTAGATCTAGAACAAGAAATAGAGAGGTCAGTGAAGTATATACAGCCATGATTAGGAATGAGTTGATTTGGTACTTTAATATTACATACATCAGCATAAATCATTTTCTTTTCTCTCTCAGTTTTCTTTATAATGTTTTCCCCATTAGGTCTTAGAGTCTAGTGTGTATTTATAGAAGAGTTTTTTTCTTCCATCTGGTTTCCAAAACATCTTTTCCTGTCCACCTTCCTGCCGTCTCAAACAGAGCAAAAAAAGACTGTTTGAGACCATCTCCATATGGTGCTAAAGCGGCTGTATGAAAGGTGCAAGATTCAGGGGCACACCTGGTTCATTAGGCAACAGGGTGACAGACGGCGTATTTACAAATAGGACCCACTGAATGTTTCATATTTCTTTGTGTTCACAGAGCCAAACATTTTTCATTACTAAATTCTAGATGCTGAAAAGTCTTTAAACCAAGAGGCAATATTATCATTCATTCTGAATTATGTCATACATATTTATATTTCCTCCATTTTTTATTCCACAAGATGCACTGACTTCAGGATGGGAACTTCTTAGCATACTATTGAGTTCCTTCACACCAAAATTTTTATTTTTTTTATCGAGGGATAATTGACATATAGCATTATGTTGGTTTTAGGTACGCAACATAATGATTTGATATTTCCATACATTGTGAAATAATCACCACAATAAGTCTCATTACCATCTGTCAACATACAAAGTTATGAAATTTTTTTCTCTTGTGGTGAGAACTTTTAAGATTTACTCTCCTAGTAACTTTCAAATACACAATACATTATTATTAACTATCACCATGTTGTACGTTACATCCCCATGACTTACTTATTTTATTACTGGAAGTTTGTAACTCTTGACCTCCTTCACCCATTTCCTCCATCCCCCAACCCCCATCCCTTCCGACAATCAACAGTCTATTCTCTGTATCTGTGAGTTCTACTTTGTTTTCTTTGTTTTGTTTTTAGATTCCACATAGAAGTGAAATCATACCATACTTGTCTTTCTCTGTCTGATGTTTCACTTAGTGAAATACCCTCAAGGTCCATTCATGTTGTCACAAATGGCAAGATTTCATTCTTTTTTATAGCTGTACAATATTCCACTTTTCATGGCTGTACAATATTCCATTCTATCTTCTTTATCCATTTATCTGTTGATGGACACTTACTTTGTTTCCGTGTTTTTGCTATTGTAAATAATGCTGCAAAGAACACGGGGATGCAGATGTCTTTTCACATTAGTGTTCTGGTTTTCTTCAGATAAATACCAAGAAGCGGAATTGCTGGATCATATGGTAGTTCTATTTTTAGTTTTTTGAAGAACCTCCATGTTATTTTCCCTAGTGACTGCACCAATTCACATTCCCACCAACATTGCATGAAGCTCCCCTTTTCTCCACATCTTCACCAACACTTGTTATTTCTTGTCTTTTTGATGATAGCCATTCAAACAGGTGTGAGGTGATATCTCATTGCAGTTTTGATTTGCGTTTCCACACCAGAAGTTCTTGATTTCCCTATGAAATAATAGATTTCACTGTTTAAATAAGTATTATTACTGACATCGACACCATGATTTACAGGTAATTAGCCCCTAGTAAATATTAGTTCCATTTCCTTTGAATTTCTTTCATCATTACTTAAAATCATTAAGCTCCTATTAAAACAAGGGACTCATTCTGTCTGTAATATTTTGGGTTATTCTGAGATCTTTTTAAGGAGAGCAATATGGAAATGCTTCTTTCTCCAGATCCTTTAAAAGGTACAAAGTTGCTCTTAAGACTTCTAGAACAACAGAGCTATCAAGTGTAATTTCAAGCCTGCACACCTACAAATGATATCTTACCTTTGTAACTGGTTCTCATGAAAAATTATCTACCTTCAGATATATTCTAATAAGTTTCAATTAAAAATCAACCTAATTTAATTCATGGCATTCAAATTTGCTTATTAAAGCACTCAGGCTGAGAGGAAATTAAGGGACATTTTTTATTTAAAAACACTTTCTCATTAGTATCCCATCAAAAAGGCACAAAATAGTAAGAGGAACAGTGATGAGGAGATGCAGCTCATGAGAAACCTGAGCAGTAATGAAGGCCGTGCATTTTCCAACTAATGATTGGCAGGAACTCTACTAGAAATAGAAATGTGTAGTGACAGTTATCAATATTCTACTGTCATACTCGAGAAGGTAGTTCATTGCAAAAATGATCCACTCTTGTGTGTAGGTTTCAAATCTTCACAATCCTCTCCAACACAGCAATGACATACTGCACAGAAAAAAAAAATGTTATTTCAAACTAAACTTTAGGTTTGGAGTAAAGTATATTCTGCTAATCGTTGCAAAGTGATTGCAAAGTTTTCCAGTCTGGCTGGTGGTAACAGGCCCTATTCCAGTCCCTCTGTGAGTAGCAGGTCTCATTCCCTTTATTACTTTTGAATGATTCTTTCCCCAAGCTAGGGTACCTTCTTCACACACGTGTGCTGATCAATACTCTGTTGAATTCTTGAGGAGGACCTTTTTAAGATGTGCAGCATTCTCTGTCATGCAGCTATTTCCTCTTTAGTATTCTATTCTGCAAACTCTAGCCACCTTGATATCTTCCTACTCTCACCTCCATCTCAACTCGGGAAGTCCACTGGGCTCTGCCCGAGTTCCATCTCCCTGCACCATGACCTGGAAACTGTTTCAAGGTAGTAAGCTGGGGGCAATAGCAGGGCTCATCTCATTCACTTCCCATTTCTCAGAGATTACTGTCTTTAGTTGTCTAATGTCCAGTGCTTTGAAAACTGGTGTTTCACATTCTTTGTCCAGTTTTTTTTTTATTCTTTCAGGTGAAGTAAGGGATGGTAAATCTGGTCACTGTGACTTTATCTTGGCCAGAAGTAGAAGTGTAAGCCACTGGGATTTTGTGATTAATTTGTTACCACAACATAATCTAGTCTATCCTGAAAAATACATATACATTACCCCAAATTAGAAAGACTATTAACAAAGTGTCTGTTGGTTGAATTAAAACCAAAGTCCTCAGTGTTTTAAGACATCTTCAATTTCTAGACTTGTTATAGAAAGAAGTCAGGTTTTCTATTAGTATTAGAGAGAGGACTATCTTAAATACTGAGAATTCTATATAACACACTTTGGAAATATAATGTGGATTTGGTTCTCTCTAGCCCCCCATGGATAGACTTGCTTAGCATTGAAGTATACGGATCTAGTCTTAAATCTGAATGGCAGGAATACATTTACAGTATTGCTTGAGTTGGAGGGGTGAGGTGAAAACATAGAATAACTAATTCAGATTAAATTTATGAGAGATGCACTTATATTACTTAGTCTGAAAATTCATAACAGGAATAGCGCACAGCTTTAGCAATAATATTTCTGCATTGTCTTTCAAATAATGGAAATGTGACCATTTGATATAACTTGAATAGTTATATCATGGGTTGACAAGCTTTCTCTCCACTCATGTGTGATAATATCTCTTGTGATGAAAAGAATATATCCAATGCTGCACTTATTCATCCATAAACAACATGAATGGGAGTAGAAGTAACATAAAAAGAACAGCTACGTATACGTTCTCAGATGTCAAGAACTAACACGTAACGAAACAAATATATAGTAAAAGCTTCATTATATTGTAACTAAAATAAAAGCCCCCCAAAAGAAAAATGCCTCATAAATTATTTAAACAAAAGTTTAATTTAGTAAAAGGTGTGAGAGAGTGGGAGGTGGTTCTAAACTGTAGAAGTGGCGAGGTTCTGGAAGAATGTGTCTGACTAGTAATAGCGCTGTGGCCATTTTTGGATATCTACCACACTAACACTTCAGCAATACTGTTACTGCTACAAAATGCTAGTGATGTCATATATCACAGCTACAACATCGATACTAATACTGCTTTACAGCAGCCCTCCTTTATCTGCAGTTTTGCTTTCTACAGTTTCAGTTCCCCGTGGTCAACTGCGGTCTGAAAATGTTAAATGGAAAATTCCAAAGTAAACAATTCATAAGTTTTAAATTGCATGCCATTCTGAGTAGCAAGATGAAATTCCCTGCAATTCTGCTCCATCCCGCTCTGGACATGAATCATCCCTTTGTCCAGTGTATCCATGCTGTGTACACTGCCTGCCCATTAGTCACTTAGTAGCATCTCGGTTATCAGATTGGCTGTTGGGTATTGCAGTGCCTGTGTTCAAGTAACCCTTATTTTACTTCCTAGAGGCCCCAAAGTGCAAGAGTAGTGATGCTGGTAATTCAGATATGCCAAAGAAAAGCAGTACGGTGCTTCCTTTAAGAGAAAAGGTGAAAGTTCTTAACTTAATAAAGAAAGAAAAGAAATCGTATGCTGAGGTTGCTAAGACCTATGGTAGCTTTTATTACAGTATATTGTTATAATTGTTATATTTTATTATTAGTTGTTGTTAATCTCTTACTGTGCCTCATATATATTATACTTTATCATAGGTATGTATGTATAGGAAAAAACACAGTATATATAGGGTTTGGTACTATCTCCAGTTTTAGGCATCCACTGGGGGTCTTGGGACCTCTCTCTCCCAGACAAGGGGGGCTACTGAACTTAACACGTACCTCCAGAGGTGACTGCCTCACTTTAGTGTACTTCCTGGTTTTCATGGCCATCTCTCTCACTGGATGCAGATTCTTTGAAAACAGGATTTGTACTTAGTCGGGATGTATTTCAAAACCTAGCACAAGGTTTAGCAGAATAGGCACTTAAGACGTTTGCTGTATGAATGAAAAATCTGAATCATCCCAACTGAAAAAATAAGATTATATAATGTCTTTCTAAATGATTCTAATTCATTAGTAAATTTCTAATGACTAGCTATCCTTCAGTCACAAAGTGGAAAAAATTATGTCAAAGTAGGAAACATTTAAGTGATAAAAAAGTAGAACTATTCTTAAATATTGAATTAGGATGTAAAGCCTTTCCCATAGGAAATGTTAGGGGGAAAGTTATACATTTAGAAGATACTGTGATGTTTAGCTTCTGCTCCTGCAATTCATTTTGGCAGGCAACATTCAAAATTGAAGGAAGGTTCCAATTTATACCTGATAGTGGTTTATATAAGGGTATCATTTGAATAGTCGGTGTCTTCCTGGGCAATTATTTCGCAGTCCTTCGTCACGTCAATATCTCCCCCAAATACTCTTTTTCTTAGTGGAATATTTTTCCACGCACAGCACTTTGGACAAGATATACTTGGCCTCATTCTGCTTCTGTTAGTGCATTTTATGTGCTTTATGCTTTACACTCCAATTCCAATTTTTCAGTGACTACTTTGATTTTAATCTAAAGCAACATAATACCATTTTCTGTTAATGCTAGGATCTTTCCTGTAGGGCTATCTCAGAGCATTTAACCTAATGGGATTCTTTTCAAGATGTATGGTGCAGGAATGATTTTACTTATATTCTAAGTAGGATACTGAAGGGAACAAAAATTATTTCTTGATTAAAATCTCATCCGAACTCAGAGATAAATCTCACAGTAATATGCAGGTAGATTTCTCAAAACGGTTTTCCCCACAAAGCAGAATTCTTAACTCTTTTTCTTTAATCAAGACCATTGGAAATTCTGATGAAAGATAAAGATGTCACCCTCAGTTAAGAACAAACACATGCATATAGTCGCATAGTCATATGTTTCTTATTGCGTACAATTGCCAAAGCTGTGACAAACTCTGAGGAGAGCATCCATTATCCAGAAGTTAAGGGGTAGACTCCTTTGTTCTGCAGGGCATATTCTATCATTGACATTGTCATCGCCATCATCTTCATCACCACCATCATTGTCATCCTCATCACCACAATCATTATATGTTCTTTCTTTAGTAGTTTAGAATTTTCAATGTATGTGATTCTATATTGTTTGATTTTCAAGACTAATTTTGCCTGTGTGTATGTATATACATATGTACTTATTCTTCAGTTAATTTAGCTAACATTCACTGAGTATGTACTTTGTGCCGGGCACTTGTTTAGAAGATAAGAATAAAAAATAAAGTCTGCTCTGGAGGAGTTCATGTCTCTTGGTGTTGACAGACTGACGACAAGTAATTACAGAGCAATTGAAGTCCAAAGCCAAGAGAGCTGTAGCAGAGATAGACAAATGCTGCAGCAACACAGCCCAGGAGACAATGAATTCCTTCCTGGAAGAATTCCATCACCAAAGATTACATTCCAACAGACATGAAATATTAATATTTTGTCAATAAAATAAACTCAAATTACTCCTACGACTCTCAATACCCATTTCATTGTCCCCTATTCTAGGACATTTCTCTCCATTTCTTTCCAATTTTTTTTGAACACATGCACACACCCAGCCTCACTGACCCACCCTCTTCCATACTGGACAAACAAGAGTAAAAATCTTTGGCCTAAATTTAGCGATAGCCCTATTCTGAACAGTTTTCTTGGACATCTGGTGTATCTTCTCTCTAGAACTTTATGGTAACTGTAGTTATTGGTATATTATCTTGATATGTTATATAATGTCTCTATCCTCTTTTTTTCTTTTCTAACTTGGGAAACTTTTTAAAGATCATTGTAATATGTTCACGCACAAATTAATCAGTTTTTATTTTATTGTAGACATTTCTCTCCTTAATAGTCCTCTATTCTCCTGTGTTCTGGTAGACTTGTATCTATCTGGTCAACTATTCTTCTGGATGTAAGGGAGGATCTTCTTAGAAAGGTGGAAGGACCATTTTAGAACCAAAAGAGATGAAAAATTATCCAGCCTTCCTTGTTTGGGGCATAGGCTATCCTCAGTTATTCAACAAATAATTACTGAGTGCCCGACTGGCTACATAATTTTCAGAGGTTAGTGCCAAATAAAAATCTGGGTCCCCTTATTCAGAAACTAAAGAATTTCAAGATGGCAACGACAGAACATTGAACAAGTGTGGGGCTGTTGTCAGCTTGGGGCCCAGCGTGATTGCACAAGTCACACACCCACGAAGACAGCCCTGTTTGAACGTGAACCATGTGTTGGGCACAGTAAGTATTCATACTATCAAGAAAATTAGGAGATCATTGCTGTACAGAGGAAACAGACAAGTAAATGGACTCTTATATTAATAATAATTTAGAACAAATAAATCCGGACAGCACAGCTTCACAGTCATTAGAATCACTCTTCCGGCATCTAAAAAGCCCTGAAAAGCAATTAAAATGTCTACTAAAGTCTCTCACTAAAGTGCCAAGAAGAAACTATATAGAAGAAGTTAGGAATTTTATTTGTTTTATTTTCCTTTCAGTGTTCCAAACTGGATGATATTTGTCTGTTATGGACTGAATGTTTGTTTACCACCAAAATCTGGATGTCGAAACCTACCATCCAATATGATGGTATTAGGAGGTGGGGCATTTGGGAAGTATTTAGGATTAGATGAGGTTATGAGGGGAAAGCCCTCCTGAATGGGATTAGTGTCCTTATATGCGTTACAAGATAGCTTGCTGCTCTCTGCCATGTGCAGGGTGAGGATATAAGGAGAAGTTAGTCGTCTGCAACCTGGAAGAGAGTGCTCACCAAAACTCAACCATGCTGCCACCTGATCTCCAACTTCCAACCTCCAGAACTGTGAGAAATAAATTTCTGTTGTTTGTAAGCCACCGAATCTGTGGCACTTTGTTATAGCAGCCCAAATGGACTACATTTACATAAGTACGAGCGGAATGTGGGGAAATCACAGCTAATAGATCATTACCCCAAGCTAATAAGGGGGACACTGTATCACTGCTAGGCCTGAAGGGTCAAGGGAAGGAGCTAGAAATTTGAAAAAGAGAATTACATGGAGAAGGCTGCCTCGCAAGAGCTGTGACCTTGAGTCAAGGACGTAGACAGACACAGCAACCCCTCAAGCAGAGATCAGTGCCGTAAATTCCCAACTACCTTCTCCCTCCTGTAGATTTCCTGCTTGTGGCCTTGCATTTCCTGCCAGGAAGCCTGTCATATCAGCTTTTGGGGCAGAGAGCAGGTGAGAAGGTGAGAGGAGCACAGAGGGAACATTGAGGACACTAATCAGCGTCAAAGAGACTCTTTTCTCCCCGCCTGATCACATCTCAATGCTCTCCCCTTACTCTGTTCCAGCCACAGAGGCCTGGTAGGTGGTCAGCAAACTTGATTCTGCCTTAGGACTTTTATGCTTTCACTTTCCTTGCGTGGAACCTGAATCTTTACGTGGATGTTTCCATTTCATCATTCCAATCTCTTCTTGATGTCTCTTCCCCAGAGAGGCCTGCCCTAACAACCTTACTTAACCCAGCCACAGGCCAAACCACTCCCAGTCACTCCAATACCTTTAGCCTCTGCATTGTCTTCGTACACTTTTCATGGTCTAAGAATCATATGGTTTCTTGTGTATTTATTTTCCTAACTTACTTGTTTATTGTCTGTCTCCCTGACCAGAATTTATTTTCTAAGAATGAAGGTACTTGTCCTGTATGTTTACTACTTGTTCCTAGGGCTTTGAAGTGTAGACTCAATAATTTTTTGTTGAATACATGAACTGCAAGGAATTCAGTAAGTAAGGGGTGAGGGTAAAGAAGAGAGAGTGGTGAGAAATGCAGCTGGAAAAGTATAAAGTTCTAGGAATAAGCAAGACAAACCCTGGGGTTTGGACTGGATCCCCAGAGCTGTATGGAGCCACTGAAGAGACAGACGCAGAGCTGTCCCATAGTTAGATATGCCATGTTGAGAGATCACGGGGGTTGCAGTGTAGAGGATTAGAGGGAAGCCAGATTGAAAGCAAGAGACTAGTTAGGAGAATATTACAGAAATCCAGGCAAAAGACAAAGGAATGGAGAGAGAGAGAAAGGTTCCAGCTCTTTCTCGTAGGTTGATGCTTGGTGTTTCTCATTTTAAAGTTAAAATTTACAAAATCAGATATAGGAGTAAAAAAATAAAGTAAGCTAAAGGAACATATGTGGTAGACAAACTCCACTGTAGCCCCTTTGATTCCCAACTCTTGATATTCATACTCTTGTGTGATCCCCTTTCCTTCAGGGTGGGTACAAGACCTGTGGCTTGCTTTGAACCAATAGAACTCAACAAGGGTAATAGAATGCCACTTCCATGATTACATTACATAGGACTGTGACTTCTGTCTGGGAAAGAGACTCTTTACCTTGCTGGCGAATCCCAAACCTAAAACCACAAGGAATTGAATCCAGCCAACGACCATGTAAGCTTGGAAGTGGATTCTTCCCCAGTTCGGCCCTGAGGTGAGACCTTAGCCCCAGCCAACACCTTGACTGCAACCTCAGGAGACCCTGAAGCTCAGGGCTCAGTTTTGTCCTGCCGACATGCATAGAAACTGTGATATAATTAATGTGTGCTGTTTTAAGCCACTACATTCGCTGTACCTGACTACAGAGCAATAGATGAATAATACAACATATTGAAAGAAAAAAGATAAAAAGGAAAAGACCGTAGAGATTAAACATGAAAACAGCTTCAGAAATGGATAATACATGTGAACGAATTAAGATAATTGCGAATGGCTAGCAAGGGTCTGGTATCTGTACCCTCAGGTTTGGAGTTTGTTTTCTTTTATAGTACTAATCATGATTATAATAAAACAAATTTTCAAGTGTTTGCTTGATTCCTGTCTCTCTCAGATAGACTTTAAGCTTCCTAAATCAGGGAGAGTGGGAACCTTTTTTTTCTACACTGAATCCCTGGGCCTAGCATAGCCTGTCACTCAAAAATAAACCTATTTAAAATATTTGATGGATGAATAAAAGAATGAACGGCAGCAGGTTCCTGGGACCTAAGGTCTCTGGTCCAAAGTTGTACATTAGAGACACCGGGCAGAGAGCCCTAAGAACTTGGCTCTGTGGACACGTGCACAATTATTTCCTGGAGAGGAGCTGTTCTTATCGAGCCTGGGCAGATCCTGCTGAACTCCAGTCAGCTGCAATCGAAAGACAACACCCCTATGATTTTTCTTTAATCTTCTTCTTTGCCCTTTTTTCAGGATTAGCCCGCTTCTGATTTGGGAACCCTTTGTTCACCCCATCCCATCTATCTTCCAATCCAGGATGCATTTTCTCCAATGAGTATTATCTTCCATCTTCATGATGTTGAAAATCAAAAACTTTAAATTTTAGAACAGCGCTTCATTAATCATTCCCTCACACCTCCTTGCTTTGGTGGCACATGAGTGATCTGCCTTCTGAGTATGTCCAGGCTCTCTTTAGATCCCCAAGATTTCTCCATCAAGCCTCTAGGAAAATAGGCCTCAGATCCGGCTGAGCCTGGCAGAGCCAGATCTGAGGCCTGTTTGCTCATTTCCAAATCCCCAAATGCTGATTTTTACATCATTTTCTCTCCTAAAGCATTTTCTAAGAATTCTCACTGTTCTACCCTCCAATTTTCTCTCTTCAATATTATGTTATCTGTTGTCTCTTTTTGCCACTTTGATCTTTTTCTTCTACTCCACTTTATCTATCTATCTGTCAATCTACTACCTCTCCAAGAACATTTACTTTTTCTTTTTTTAATTGCCAATGATACTGTCTACAGCAGCTAGTTAAGAGTTTATTTTATACAAATGCTATCAGGAAATTCAAAGTGAATTTCATGTTCATTTAAAATGAACTTTTTTTTTCTTATGACCAAAGTAATGTGTAGTCAAGATATGTAGATCAATAACATGGATAAGAAAAAAGAAAAAGAAGAAGTCTGACCATCAAGGAATACCCCACTGTTGACCTCACAGTAATTTCCTTCAGATATTGCCCTACAGAGAGTAGGAAAGAAAATTGTACTTATCCATTTCTTTTTTTCAAAAATATGGCAGTTTACATGTTCGGGAAAACTTCACCTAGCACCAACACCTAAACATGCCACATAAAACATTTTTTAAAAATCTTTTTTTATAGCAAAGCTGATCTGGCAGCTAAGTAAGGAAAAGAATCAGACGTTACAAATGACAAGGAAGCACAAATCCAGACATGTCACTGTGCCTTGAAGTCAGCATTTGCCCTGAGGGGAACTCTGACCCCACGGCCTAAGGTTGGGTTTCAATGGGTCACGCCTGAGTAAGACTGGAGGGAAAGACCTTCACCTGACAAGGGTAGGAGGCCAAATTGGGATCTCTCACACATGATGCAGGACCCTCAGAGAGTGATAACTTTTTTGCTTGAACTGAGAAAAACTGATTCTGCAGAAGGAAACAGTGGAGTTTGCATGTCTCTTCTGCCCTTGGTGCTGGGTGAAATGAAAAAAAGTTTGAGAATGCCTATCTGTAATTCCACACTGAGAAGCAAACATAGATGCTCTTTCGAAAAATATACTTTAAGTGCCATCTTCAAATAATTCAAGAAAATCCAGTTTCAAATAGAGCACATGCTCACAAACAGTGGGCGACAGTCAACAGGAAGCACAAACCACAGAATCAGACCTTAGAGATTGCAGATCTTTGAATTTTTCAATATAATAAAGAAACTAAGCATGTTAGATATGTTTAAAACAGTAAAGGAGAGAATTAAACGAATGATATAGGGTTTCAAGAATTTCAAAACTGATAAGGAAGATTTGAAAAAGAGCCAAATAACATTTCTAGAAATAAAAAATAAACATAATAATTAAATTAAAATCCCAGTGGGTGAGACCTAGAGAGAAGATAAACTAGAAAACAGAGCTGAAGAAACTATTGGATATTGCACTAAGAGATGAGGAGACAAAAATTTTGAAAGGAATGTTAAGAAACATACGAGATAGAGTGAGAAGATTTAACAAACATTTAATCATAGCCCCAGAAAAAAAAGAACAGAAAGAGTAGCAGAAAAGTCATATCCAAATAACGAGTAAGAATATTCCAGAATTTAGGAACAACTCCAGTTCTCAGAGTCATAAAGTCCAAAAGAACTCAAGCAACATAAATAAAAAGATATCCATATCCAAACACATTACATTAAAGTTACAAAACACTAGAGACAAAGAGAAGATTTTAAAAGCAAAAGTCAACCAGAGAGAAAAAGAAGACACAATGGAACAAAATTTAAACCGGCATTTCAACAACTGTGAAAAGTTGAATATAATTATCTTTAATGCACTGAGAAAAAATAACTATCCACATGGAATTCTTTGTCTAGCAAAAAATATCTCTTATGAATAAGGGTAAAAATGTGACATTTTCAGGTAAAAAAAGAAATTGAGTTTAGTTAAAAATGAATTAACCTGAAAGGAATAGTTAATGAATATAGTTACAAAAGAAGAAAAGGACCCCAAAAGGATATTAGATACAAAAAGAAGTGTGAAAAAAGAGAATATAAACTTTTTGGTAAATATTACACACACCGATAACAATGTCTAATAACAAATATATTATATGTGCCAGTAACTTTTTTTTTTAATTATTCTTTTTTCCTTTTGGAGGAGGGAAGAGGGCAGAGTGTATAAAGGTATCAAGCCAGAGCTAAAAGACTGGACAAAATTAGCACATATGTGAGAAGTAGTGTTATCGATATAAAGTATTGTGGAATTGCTTGGTGGAAAGGTAAAGTTATTAAAAATCTTTTTGACTTTTTTGAGTTAAATACACACATGAACATTTCTAGAGTACCCATTAAAAATGAATAGAATAGAAACTGTGCACATAATTTGAAAACTAAATTATTTGGAGAAAACAATACAAAACAAGACAAGAAAGAGTAATAAAAAAGAAACATAAAAAACAGGATAAATTAAAAGTGAAAATAAGGAGGTAGAAATAATCTGAATAGTATATTAGTAATCACAATCAATGTAAATTAAACTGTCCAGTTAAAAGCTGTCAGATTGTATTTTTTAAAAATACGGTTGGAACCAGCCCCACGGCCGAGTGTTTAAGTTCGTGCGCTCTGCTTTGGTGGCCCAGGGTTCGCTGTTTTACAGCCTGAGCGCACTGCTCATCTAGCCATGCTGTGGAGGCATCCCACATGGAAGAATTAGAATGACTTACAACTAGGATATACAACTATGTGTTGGGGCTTTGGGGAGGAAAAGAAAAAAAAGAGGAAGATTGGCAACAGATGTTCGTTCAAGGCCAATCTTCCCCCCCCCAAAAAAATACGTCTATATGTGTTGTATGCTGTTTATAAGAGACACATCCTAAAGATAATGAAAGAGAAAAGATGAATGTAAAATAATAGAAAAATATATATCAGCCAACGATAACCAAGCAAAAGCAGGTAAAACTATATTAATATCAGGAAAAAAAAAGACATCCATGCAAAGAAGGCTTTACTAGAGCTGAAGAGGGTCACCATACATTGACAGAAAGGCTCTAGCTATGAGAAAGATGAGAATTCTAAACTTGTATATTCCTAATAACATAGCTTCAAAACATATGAAGCAAAAATTGAGAGAAGTAAAAAAATAAATTGAAATTTTACTATTACAGTGAAAGATTTGAACATACATCTCTCAATAATTAATAAATCTAGCAGAAAATATTAGTAATAGTAGAGAATATTTGAACAACACAATGACCAAATTTATTCTAATAGCCATAATACACCAAGAATGGGAGCATGCACATGTTTTTAAGTGCAATGAAACATTGACAGAAATTGACGATGATCTGGACCATATAGCAAGATTCAACAAATCACAAAGAATCAGTATTGTATTTACCACATTCTCTAAATACTATTAATCCAACAATGAATAAGAAAAAGTATCCAAAATCGAAATTTGTTTAACTAAAGGCATACTTCAAAATAACCATGTATTAAGAAAATTCATAACCCCGTTTTAAAAGTACATATAATTGAATGATGGAATACTATTTAAGAAAATGTGTACAGTGAAGCTGAAGTGTTAATGTTTGCAAAAGCAACTAAAATATGTTTGTTAGAAATATCCTAACAAAAGATGTACAAGACCTTTGTCAAGAAAACTATAAAGATTTATATTTAAAGATGGTAAAAGGGATCTAATTAAATGAAGAAAGTTGCAATTTTCATGGATAGGAAAACACAATGTCCATATAGATATCTATTTTTCCAAATTGATCCATATACTGGTAGTAAAATAAACGGAAGTAAATGAATTTCAGCTCCGTAATTCAACCTGGATTAATCTCAAAAGTGTGTTATGAAAAAAAAAAAGCTGATCTTTGAAAAAGACATATAAAATGATTATGTTTATTAACAAAATAGGCCAAACTAAACAGAATATTGTTTAGGCATACTTATATACCAGATGAGATTTTAAAGAATAAAATGATTAATGTAAAAGTTAAGAGAAAGGTTACCTCTGGGAGGAAAGGGAAGGGGAAGGAAAGAGTATTTGTAATGTTGTATTTTTTACGCTGGGTGGGGTGTATACAGATATTAGTTTTGGTTTTATTTAAAATGAACAAGTATGTTATACACGCCAGTAACATTTTTAAAGAAAGTTATACATCTCAATTGGATGACTGGACCCTGAAAGGTGAATTTTTAGGACATTCGTTTTATTTAACCATGTTTAAAACAGTTTACCATAATGCAGCTAATCAGTCTTCTACCTAATGATTATAGTCAAACATTGTGCTCAGTTTCCGCAGAAGACACGTTCTGCTTTGCCTATTGCTCATTTTATATCATTGCCTTGCTAAAGTAAATGGATTCTGTCACCTTTAGATTTGTCATTTTGTTTTTATTACCTGCTTAGCATCTACCGTATTGATGATTCCCGCTGGATACATGACCCTACATTTATCCACATTCTCAAATGCCTCCTGGGTCAATTTCCTTTTTCAGACTTTGAGCCGATGTAAACAAGAAAGGATGAAAAGAGGAACCATAAAGAGAAGGGAAGGGAAGGAGCAGAGAAGAGCCGGCAGATTCCCACTTATTTTCAGGTCTGAGGTGACCTCTCAGAGAGGACCCTGACACCCCAGCTTGGACCAAGTCACATCTTCCTGGCACATTCTTGTAGGGTTCTACATTACCCTACTCCCACTAGCACATCATATTTTATTGTAATTACTCAATGCCTCTCTTCACCCACTAAACTGCAGGCACCATGAAGTGAGGAGCAAATTTGCCTTATTCTCCATTGTATTTCTGGTGCTTAGCTCTGTGTTTGACAAAGAGCAGGTCTTCAATAAACGTTTGTGGAGTGGATGAATGGAGAAGAGAGATGTTCCCAGGTTTCGTTAGAAGCCTAAATGTAATTACAGCAGTCTAAAGAAAACTGGAGGGCCAGTCTTTGCTTCCCCTCCTTCCTCACCCCTACACTTGGCATTATACTTGTTACCTAAATGAAAGTCTTCCAGGAGGGTTCTTAACATAGATACGGCCAGCCCATTCTCAAGTCAAAAGCCCACATTAAAGTTTTAACCATGTGTCTTAATGGGTCATTAAGACAAGGTAATTTGAAGAAATAATCATTGCCATCAGGTCCGCTCTTGATTTTTTTTTCTTTCTATTCTTCAAGGGCATTTTTTCACATCATATTCATCTGCTAGAATCCAGTGTATGTCAGAGATGGATTAGAAATGCTTCCAAGTTAGTTTCATTGATGTTTTTGGAAAGTTCTTTGTATAATGTGTTATTGATTAGGGATTATTCTTATTTTTTCAAAATAAAATTCGGGAGACTTGAATTTTTAATGGTGCAACAATAGTCAGGTCTGTCTCAGCCCTCAATTGATTTCCATAAACCATTGCGCTGTGTGCTCCAGCTGCAGGGCTGTTTTAATTTTAGCCCTTGCAATTATTATTATAGAAACACAGAGCTATGGGATGTTGGAACTGGAAGGTTCTTTTGAGATAATTTAGTCTTACTCGCTCATTTTATTTATTGCTACCCAGTTCTGCCATTCCCTTTCTGAGCTGATATGTGCAAAAGCAGAAACTCTTTCTGGAGAGTGATCATTTCTGAGGGTGGATATTTTAGTCCAACATCAAAACCTTTTTTAAAAGAAATTTCTAGAAAATATTTGCTGTCAATAAAAAAGAAACTTACTAGAGAACTCTTTAAGATACTTACAGTTCTAAAAGTTTGACAGGATAAGATGGAAGGGGCTTTGTATCCAGATGGCACTGTGTTCCATCACCTGATGCACGACTATAATAATCTAAACCAGAGGAAGACAGACTTCTCTGAAGGGCCAGATTGCAAATGTTTTAGGTTTTGCAACTTCCCTCTTTAGCAAGTATTTAGCTCTGTCTTTGTAGCGGAAAGTAGCCGTAGACAGTACATCAATGAATGACATTGGCTGTGTTCTAATAAAACTTTGTTTACAAAAGCAAGCAGCAGAATGGATTTGGCCTGATGCTTGATAAACTGCTAAAAATTCTCCCCCTGTCTGTCATTTTCCAGGGGTATGAATTTGAGACATTTACTTGAACTTAACCGCTGTAATTGACAATTACTTAATAATTAATACATTTAATTGCCCACCTGCCTTTTCATCTCTAGATTGTGATTTCCCACAGATTAGGAACTACAAATCCACAGGGCCTAGCCCACACAGGACCACACTATGGTTGTCATTCATCAAATGTTGGCTGAACGAATGAATGAGGATATGCTTAGGGAAATTTCAGTAAATCACAAAAATAAAGAAATGTTGTGCACAAACATCAAAAAATAAAAAAGCCAACAAGCCTTTACTTTCTTTACAAACTTTGTATTAAACATGTACAGCATTTTACATTTAAATATGTAAATCTCAGATTTACATTTATAAGTATTTTAAATATCCAAAATATATGCAGTCTTTGCAGTCCTTAATTTGAGATTTGGCCCCAAATGCATAGGATTAGGAAATTAGGCATGCCCTAAAGACTCATCTTGATAAATTACTGATCTCTGCATTCAGCTGGACTGAAATGGACTAATTAACTAGATCATTCCTCTCACGAAACTCTGCATGAAAAAGATTAATCCACAAGGAAGTTGCAAACTGCTGTTACAGGCTTCAAGATTGCCACAGAATGCTTTCATTCTTTGCTAATTAAACACCTGGAAAAATATTTTTCAGGTTATCTGACATATTCTTGCTGAATCTCTCAACTGATTACTACGACACTAAGGGGCTGGGGGGAAAATTTTTGCACCTGAGAGAAAAAACAAGATAGAGATTATTTTTTCTGCTTTCCCCCCTGGGTGGCATCTACCAGTAAAAAAAGTGTGTCTCACTTTGCAAAACTGAGCAATGTCTGCAAGGAAAAGCATAGAAGGGCAAACACTGGTTTGCTAGGAAATAAGGAGTCCTGTTTTTTGGAACCACATTTTCCCCAGCTGAAACTTTCAGACATAAGTCTGTGCCTGATGGTTCTGGCGACCTTGGCAACCTTCACCAGCTGTGACGTGAGCAAACGAGAAAGATCATCACGACCCTGCAGCTCACATTTTCTGTCCTTGAAGCTGTTTTGTGTTAATGTTTGGGGTTGTTTTTCAATTGCGCTGTGTTTTGCTATTCTCTGTTCTCGCCGCAATCTCTGAAAATTTGTAAAGGACAACCACCACATGCTCATGGGTTATTATAAGGTAGAAAAATTATTTTTCTTTAAATATATCAGCCAAAGAGTTCTGTCCTTTTCAAAGGCATTATTCTGAGAGGATCTAAGCTTATGCCAGTGGCCATGCCAGTATCTAGGGTGCATTTGCTGCTCTCAGTTGGAAGCCCTTCAGATTCTCTGCAATGCTGTTTTGAACATTTTTGAGGGTAGCATTGCTTCATCCTTTGAGAGTGTGTTTGATTTTGTATAAACAGTCCTAAATCATTCAGAATTGAAGCACATGAACAAGGTGAGTGGCCAAGTTGCATAATACAATTTTTCATCCAAAGCTCAGATGGACTGTTAGGTAGAGAACTGGGGCTTGGGAGCTTCCTACGCTGGGAAGCAGAATAGATCAGGGTCAGAAATTACAGGTTTCTAATGTGGCTGCTAGACAAGGTGTCAACAGAATTTCACAAATGTCCATAGTCCAAGAATTTTCTTTTCCTTTGTGGTGAGGAAGATTCACTTTCAGCTAACGTCTGTGCCGATCTTCCTCTATTTTCTATGTGGGTCATCACCACAGCATGGCCAGCGATGAGTGGTGTAGGTCTTCACCCAGGAACCGAACCCAAGCTACCAAAGTGTAGCACACCAAATTCAACCACTAGGCCAGGGGCCAGCCCCTCCAGGAATGTTTTGAGCATTGGAATTCATGTCTAACTTCCCAAGGAGACTGTTTTGAAGGAAATGTTCATGTGTGTATTTTTTTTAATTAACTGTTTCTTTAGCAAAAATCGTATAGTGCTAACCATGTGCCATTCCTTATGCCACAAATTTTACAAATATTAATTCGCTAGAACAACCCAGTGAGGTAAGTACTATTATTAACTCCCAATGAGGTAAGTACTATTTTTAACTCCATTTTACAAATGAGCAAACTGAGATCAAGAGACTTATTCAAGGCCAAACAGCTACTTAGGTTGTATTTGACTTATCTCCCACTCAGCTCAGCTCCAGAGTATTTAGTATGTCCTTAGGTGACATAGTTTTGCTACTCTGTGGCTATGCCTCCTAGTAGACTAACCAACAGAGCTTGGATTCCTGTGGTGAGCCTGTCTCCCAATTCATCTCCTTCCCCCTAATCTGGATATATTAGACAGGTTTCATCAGGAAAATGAGCATTTCAAACCAGAAGAGATTTCATAAGGGAATCAGGAGCTTCAAAATCATTAGAAGGACCAGAGGACAAGGACAGAGAAGGGCTCCACAAACTTTCAGGAATTCAGGAGTTGCCAACATGCAACACACACCAGCGGCATCCACAGCTGCCTGCACACTGTAAGGCTCACATCCATCAAAGCACACATGTCTTTTGCTTCTGCTAGGAGAACATAAGTTTGTCCTCTGCTTTTCTTCTACCTTCCAGATGTCTTGAGAGTGTTTCTGATTGGTAGGCTCTAATCAGTAACCCTGCTAGTAAAGATTCTGGAAAATGTAGTTCCCATGTGTATAGCTCCTGCCTTACAAAGGAGAGCATAGAAGGGGACAGTGATGCTAAGTTGCCTGCAGACAGGCACACTGTGAATCAGGGAGGGTTTGTTCTAAAACAATTGCTATTATGGCTCACTAGGCAGACCAGATAATGAAAGGTCTATACGTTAGACTCAGTGTCAGAGAATCAATGTTTATTAGTTATCTGTTGTGGACCAGCAATGCAACAGGTGCTATGGGAGATCTTAGACTTACAATCACCTTCCATATTTTAATGTTGATTTGACTGTTAGCTTGAGATGGCCAATTCCTCCCTCTTTAAATTGGATAGAGAGTTGTATGAGGCCTGATACTAAGCAGGAGTGAATAAATAAAAGGGAAAGAAAAATGGAAACATGTAAATTGTCTTTTCTCTTCCCTTGTTCTCTGACTGTTTTTAAGCCATATTTTCCAAAGTGGTGTTTCTCATACACATGTGCACAGTAAAGTGGCAAAGGCAAAATGCCTGTTTTTTACCAGCTTTTAAACAATATGGAAGTTAAGGCTTTAAGTATTTATGGTTTTAATTTTGGGCTCAGATGTAATACAGTGACCTAGAAAGGCTAATGCTTTATAGTATAAAGTTTGAAAATATTCTGCTGAATGACTCTGGGGAACTCCCTTTGGAGATGAAAAAAATCATTTGTTAAATTGCTTCTCTCTCTGTCTCCCTCTCTCTCCATTTGGAAAGTCATCTTGTAGGGGAAAAATGCATAGCCAACATGGACTCCAGGCTTTGCTGAGCAACCACCTATTACTTCTTCCTAATTACATTGCATGGGACATAATGCAGGAATCAAGATATGGGTAGTTTAAACTCAGTATACAGCCTAGTTACATGTATTACATTGTCCAGTAAGATAATATAATGACATTACAGATGCAGTTGAACTATTTCTGTATATTTCTCTATACAGTATGTGCCACATGACAATGTTTCATCAAGGATGGACTGTATATACAACAGTGGTCCCATGAGATTAGGACATACAGCCTAGATGTGTAGCAGGCTATACCATCTAAGTTTGTGTGAGTATACTCTATGATGTTTACACAAGGACAGAATCAACTAATGACAAATTTCTCAGAACATATCCTCGTCGTTAAGTGATGCGTGACTGTAGTTTCGCTTATGATTTTCTTTGTAGTCAAGCATGAGGTCCAAGACAAAAGTTCACAAAAGAGCTTTGGTCAGATCCATTTCTATACTGGGTGAGAGACCTTTACGGAAATAAAACAATTATGATTATAATTATAGTTTACGTCTATATAATGACATGCTTTCATGTTATGTCAATGTCCTTTACAACATTTCCTAGTTCAAAGGATGAATGTCTAAATTACCTAAAGTTCCACTTGTTATAGGGAGTCAGGTTCAAAATTCCAAATAATATTAAGAAAAGTATAGAGTTCCAATCAAACCAATTGCAAAAGATCAGCTTCAGAGCAAGCTAGGGGATTTCAGGAGAGCTTATTCAAACATAGAAGGTGAGGAAATGAGTAAATAAAAGATACAATTGTGCTGAGTTTAGTGAGCACCATGTGTCAATACTGCTCTAACTACTCAAGCATTTATTAACTCATTTATCCTCTCAACAACCTCAGCAGGTAGGTACCTTTATTTATTAGCCCTACTTTACAGGTGAGGAAACAGATACAAAGAGTTAAACAACTGGTCCAATGTCACATTGCTATAAACAACCAGCCTGACTCCAGAGCCTCAGTTTGAGTCACTGATCAAGAGCAGAGTGAGAAGACTACAGTAAACACTTGTGTTGCATTGCAATCAGATTACACTCTCCACTACAGTTCATTGAGACTGTTCACTCCCAACCTCTGGAGCATTCCCCCTCTTGTTTTGGCAATTTCTTTCTTTTTTTTTTCTGCTTTTCCTCCCCAGATTCCCCCGGTATATGTATATATTTTAGTTGTGGGTCCTTCTAGTTGTAGTACGTGGGATGCCTCCTCAAAGTGGCCTGATGAGTGGTGCCATGTCGGCGCCCAGGACCCGAACGGGCAAAACCCTGGGCAGCCTCAGGAGAGCGCACGAACTTAACCACTCGGCCACGGGGCCAGCCCTTATTTTGGCAATTTGAGCTCCAAAATTGGTATTGCGCTCTCCTGCATTATTCCTCTCTTAAATCTTTTGTTTCTTCAGTTATTTTATAGAGGTCATAATGGTTTATAACATTGTATAATTTCAGATGTATGTTATTATTTATCAGTTTCTGTATAGATTGCCTCGTGCTCACCACCAGTAGTCTAATTTTTACCTATCACCATACGTATGTGCCCCTTTACCCCTTTCACCCATCCCCCAAGCCCCTTTCCCTCTGGTAACCACTAATCCCTTTACCCATGTGTTTGTTTATCCTCCACATATAAGTGAGATCATGCAGTGTTTATCTTTCTCTGTCTGGCTTATTTCACTTATCATACCCTTAAGGTCCATCCATGTTATTGCAAATGGGACAATTGGTCTTTTTTATGACTGAGTAGTGTTCCATTGTATATATATATACCACATCTTCTTTATCCATTCATCAGTTGAAGGGCATTTGGGTTGCTTTCACATCTTGGCTATTGTGAATAAATTACAACTTAATTCTTTATTTCAACGTATCTGTAGGACATGTTTCCCAAGTGTGGTCCTCCAACCAGTGATGTCAACACAACCCAATTCTCAGGCCCTGTAACAGACCAACCGAATTAAAATTTCTGAGAGTGAGGCCCAGCAATCTGAGTTTTACTAACCCCATCATGAGAGTTGGATACAGATAAAATTGGAGAAACACTGCTGTGAGAGATCCACCTCCTTAGCTCCTTAGTTCCCTGAACCTCTTTTCCAATAGCTTCCTTCACTCAGTCTCAAGTCCTCGCTCCTAAGGCCGTCACCTAGGCCTTCCCCTAGGCACTTCATAATCTCAGTGGCACGCATTCATTCTCTGAACACCCCCCAGATCTTTCCAACTCACTCTTTCTTGTACCCTGTACTCTCTTTCTACCCCACTGTGATCTCCAGCACATTGATTCCACCAGCTTGCAGTGTCCCTCATCTCCTTAAAGGCTCCTCTTCTTTCCTTACCTAGCTTAAGTTTTATTGCTAATTATTATAATCACACGCTTAGGAAGATTCTCAATTCCCTGGCCCTCTCTCATTTTGCTAGCATCCCCAGAAAAACTTAATTATGGTTAAATCCAATTCTGCCTACTGTATAACTGTACCTGTGTAGCAAAACATGCTTAAAAAAGAATACTCAAGCACGCTAATTATTCTTACCTTAAATTCATTGCCACACACCTGCACTTGGCCCTGATGCTGCCCAGCAATCATGCTATTCATCCCCAGTCCATTCACTGCCCCACTCACCTAGATGACTATGTTGCACCTTGTCTTCTCTTCTCCAGAACTCAACACTTTCTTCCCTATCTTCACTTTCAGCTGATGACCTGACTTTATATTTCATTGAGAAAATAGAAACATTCAGAAGGAACTTCCTCAGATTCATAATCTATCTTTTAGCATCTGTGGCCACATGCTCTCCTGCCCTTGCTCCTTTCTAAAGCCCATGCTTCTGCTTCTTGACTAGATTCTTGCTACTCAAAGTGTGGTCCCTGGACCAGCAGCATTGGCATCACCTGAAAGCTTGTTAGAAATTTAGAATCTCAAGCCCCGTCGTTCTAACAACTCTCATCCAGTCTCTGATGACCTCCACACTGCCAAACCCAATGGTTAATTCTCAGTCCTCATTTTCCTTAACCTATTAGCCATATTTTGTAGTTGGTCAGCCCCTCCTCTCTAATGTATTTTCTTCACTTGCCTATCAAGTCTCTTTCTTGGTTTTGTCCTAATGTCATTGCTTGGATTGCTTCTCAGTCTCTTTTGCAAGTTCCTTCTCTTCCTCACACTCTGTTGCAATCAGAGTACCCTGGTCTCAGTTCTTGGCCGTCTTTTCCGCATACATTCCTTTCCTCAGTGACTTAATACCGTTCCTTGGCTTTAAATACGAAATACGTGCTGACAACTCCCAAATGTATATCTCTAGCCCAGATATCTGTCCTGAGCCTCGTGTGCCCTGTTGCTCATATACCCAATAGCCATTTGGTGCCTAATAGACATATCAAATCTGGAACGTACAAAACAAAACTCCTAATCTTCCCCCACAAACTGCTTTACCTACAGCCTTCCCTATCTAAGTTAATGGCAAACTCCATCCGTGGAATACTCCTTGACAATTCTCTTTCCCTCACACAATCCATTAGGAAATAGTGTTAAGACTATCTTCAAAATATGCCCAGATTCTCACCCCTTCTCACCCTCTCCCCTGTTCACGCTGGTCCAGGCCATCATCAATTTTCATGGTAATGCTGTAGTAGTAGATTCCCGACAAGTCTCCCTGCTTCTCCCCTTCCCCTCTACAGTCCGTTATAAAAAAGCAGCCAGAGTCATTCTTTTCAAACACCAGTCATATCATGCTCTTCTTTGGCTCAAAACCCTGTAGTGGTTTCTGATTTTACCCAGAGGAAAATCCAAAGCTCTCACAGTGGCCTGCAAGATATTGCACTACCTGGTACCGCTATCACTCTGACCATTGCTAAAATTCCTGTTTCTCGCTTTGCCACCGGCAGATGGGCTTTCTTCCTATGTTTTTGAACACACTAGACTTGCCATTGTCTAGAACCTTTACTCCAGCCATTTCCTCTGCCTAGAATGCTCTTCTGCTTGACTTACTTACCTTCTTAGACCTACCCTGACCACCTCCAGGTTAATACTGGACACTCTGAATCAATCCTCTTTACCCTTTTCTACTTTTTTCCCATTACACTCATTATATTCTAACATACCACATATTTTACTTATTTCTTATATTTATTGTTTATTATTCTTTTTACCCTGCTAGAATGTAGTCTATAAAAGGACAGGGATCTTTGGTTGATTATGTATCCCAACTGCTTAGAAAAGTGTCTAATACATGCAAATAGATGTTTAATGAATGAATTAGTGAGTGAATGAGAGGATAATTGGTGTCCTTGTGCCTTGTAGTTTCAACTTAACTGTGGTGCAGGAGAAAGAACGTTGGCCTGGAAGCCAAAAGACCTGCTATGAAATTCTGGAATTGCCATTGCTGTCTGTAACCTTGGACAAGTCGCTAAAACTTTCTTAGCCTCAGATTCCATCAAGGGAGAATCATGGTATCTATTTTATCAGGGTTTTTTGAGATAATGTTTAAGGAAATGCTTGGAAAGTATAAAGTGCTTTATAAACAGAAGACCGTATAATTTAATTCAAACTGAGATACTTTTGAGAGTTAAAGAGGGCACTCTTAATAATTATAACTGGAGTGTCCAGTAGAAACCAGGACATAATCATCTTATATGTATCAAATCCTGTTGGACTTACCTTCAAAATAGATATCTAGAATCTCATAATTCTCATCACCACCACCCCCACTACCCTAGTCTAAGCCATCGCCTTCTTTCACCTGGTCACTGCAATAGCCTCTAGTCTGGTCCATTCTTGTTCTCTGTAAAGTGTCTTCCCCACCCTGAATGTAAATCACGTCAAATCGCTCCTCTGCTTCAAATGACCCAGGGAATTTGCCTGTCCCTCACAAGACTTCTACTTAGTATGACTTCCATGATCCATTATAGCTCTGACCTTCTCTCCTATGACTTCGCCCCATACTTGGTCCACCAAAGCTTTTGGCTGTTCCTCCAACAAGCCAAGCATGCTCCTACCTCAGGTCCTTCGCACTTACTACTTTCTCCATCTGAAATTCCCTTCCTATTCACATTCAGATGTCTCAATGCCCCTCACATCTCTACTTAAGTGCCACTTTATCACCCATATAATAAAATGGCAAGTCATCCCTCTGAACCATCCTGCCACTGGCACTTTCTATCCTCCTTATCTGCTTCATTAGCTTTATTTTTCTCCATAGCATTTATCATCACCTAACATTATATACTTTCTATATACTTAGTTATTGTCTGTCTCTCTCATTGTAATGCAATATTAGTAAGAGTGAGAACTCTTCTTTTTCTTTTGCTATATCCCAGCACCTAAAATAATGTCTGGTCCCTAGCGGACAATCTGTATACTTGTTGAATACGTGAATGGATGAAAGAAATTGAAGGAATGATTAAAAGCAAGTCAGATATAAGTCAACTTGTTTAAAGTAATAACAACCAAGCTAGAATATGCAAGAGCATTGGTTCTGATGAATTCCCCTCCAAATGCTCTCACAGGATTTGAGGCCTCCCTTGCTGTGGTTTGTGTGTGAGGAAGAGAATGCTAAGACAACCTTGGCGGTGATGTAAACGAGAGGTGGCAGAAAGCAGAGAGTGTGCCAGCCGGTGTTGCTTCACTTGTGTTCATGCAGACATCTGCACAATGCAGAGTGCCCCACAGCATAATCTCCTTTTAAAAGAATCCGACATATTAATTCCTTCTCTAATTTAGACTCACTATAAGAACAAATCTCTAAATACAACTTAAAGCCACAAATGAAGAGGCGGCATAGGGATGACATACTTCACAGTCAATGTCATGGTTTAATTTATGTATTTTACCTAAGAATGCAATTGGATATTGGGCGTAAGCCTGTGTGCAATATATGAGAACAACATAAAGCAGAATGGCTTTAATTCTATGACAAGAGACTCCTTAAAAAGATCTGATTTCTAAATCTGTGACCCTATCACTCAAAAACAGCTTACTGGAAATGAAATATTCACTGTAAACAACACCAAAAAGCAGTTAGATGATATCTTTTTCAACTGGATTTACGTTGCTACATGAACATGACCTTATTTAATTTTAGACATAGGTGGGACGAAGTATTTAAAGACTTAGTTAAACAATATAATGCATATTCAATCACTTCAATTGTTTTATAAAGACTTAAAAATATGAAAATTTATTTTCTCAAAACTGACATGGGTTTTACAATCAAATACAGATTACAACCCTCACCCAAAGATGAGGATAATAGAATCAGAGTGGCTGAGAGAGGAAGTGAGTGACTGTATAAATTCGGTGTTTAGGGGAATGGTGAAAGAAGAGCTGCCACTTCATTTACTTTCAGTGTCAAATGCTTTATGAAGTAGGTACAGTTTTAGAAGGAGTTTAAGGAAGATATTTAAAAAGAAAGAATTTTGAAAAGTGAACTAAAAGTCATACTTGTCAAGCTTAACGGTTCAGATTTGCTTTAGCAAACTAAGTTATACATAAATATTTTTATGCTACTAGATTATGTTACTAGATTTAGATCTGTGAAATGTCCTGGAAATCAAGCATCACATTAATTTTTCTTTCTTCTTGACTCAATATCCAGAAAATTTGCACACATAATAACATTCGAGGTAATAGTTTTATGAGGAATCCAGCAACATAAATGTGATGTACATAACATACACATGAATGTTTTAAGTTGCAAACAGATGACCATTCTATTCTACAGAATCTATAAAGAAAATACCTGAAGTGTTTGATGTAATAATCAAGTGAAACATAATGTAATCATTTGAAATATTTTATGCATAAGTCATCATTTGTTTTATAGTGCATGATAATAAAAATAAATGGTTAATAGTTCAGGAAAATAATATAATCATCAGGTAAATTTTTGTTGTTCAAATAAAGAAGAAAAGAGGTATCATTATTCTTGCATTTGTAGCTAAGGCATTTTTTCCCCATAAGTGAGGATTGGCCTCAATACATAACTGATACTGCAAGTGTCAAAAGAATGGACTTTTGTTAACTACTCAAATGTTAAAACCATGATTTTCCAACACGGGATTTATTTGTGCCTTACTGCCCTACATAGCAAGCCAAACTCAGTTATCTAGAGTATCTGAATCCAGTTCATCTTGTAGAATTCATTAAGTATTTGCAAGCATTTAAAATGTTTTCTGATTGCCTAATGAGATATATGGTCAGGATGGATAAATATTCATACTCACTTTGAAAATTCTCCAAACTGAAATTATTTCAGCCAAGCTCTCTTTATTGCACAGAATTAGGGCCCTTGAAAAACTGTATGTATCTTAGTGGACCCAGAACTCTTTCTTGAGAGACATTTGGGTCCCTCCACAGATAGCGTTGCGGCATTCATAGTGGGAGGATGGTCTTCCATTCTCCATGTGTTCAGTGGGTTTCTGATCTCTCATTACAGATGTCAACCCAGCCTCCCACTTGGTTGATTATCAAAGCATATGGTTCCTCCTTTAATCAGCCATATAGAATTTCTGCAGGCTAGGTTCTTGTCAGAATGTATACTCTCAAATTCTCATCTCCTAACTGTGATCCAAGGTGTATCAGCAATAAATGGTATTTATTGTGTTTGTGGCTTAAATTGTGTGTGGTCTTTCTTCCAGATATTCTACACTTTTTTTCCTTTGATTAATAATAGCTTAAGCTTTGTCCCAGGGTGCTATTCTAAGCCCTTCACACATATCAACTAATTGAATCTTCATAATAAACGTATGAGGTAGATAATATTATTACTTCCACTTTATAGATGACTTCACTGAGCCAGGGAGATAAAGTAATTTGTTCAATGACACATAGCCAGGAAGTGGCAAAGTCAGGTTCCAAACTCAGGCAATTTGTCCCGAGTCCATATTTAGCCTCACACTGTGTGAGGTACAAGCAGTACACTTGTACCAGAGTCCACGGACCCCTCAACACTGTGCCTTTCTTTAGCTTTGCTTTGTCATTGAGCCACCTACTGTCTTGAGGGCCATCTTAAGTAGCAGCCTTATGAAACTCACCATGGGACTTGGTGGACAATATTGCTCTGGACGTAGTTCACTACATCATACCATGTATTCTTTAGGAAAGAAATTTTTCTCAGGTGACAGAAACAAAAAAAACCCCCAAAAACATTGTCCTTTTATCATGTGAACACCATTAATCTTGTTCTTATAACTTATTGTGTTTACCCCTTAATTGCAGCCACTGGAAAACTCCAAACCTAATTTTTGCTCCACCTCTATCTCCCATCTTTGCCTTCTTTGTATTTTGTGCACTGACCTTATCTATTATTCAGCCTCATTTTCCTACATTTGTTTCCCTTGTTCTATATGTGTGCCTCTATAAGAACTTAAATGCATTTTTAAAAGGAAGGATGAAAATAAATTATAATTATTACTAATATATTCAGTAAAAACAGAAATGTTAATTTATTTGAGAGGGCATGGTTTAGTGTTTCTTTATAAAGACACTCACTATTCCAGTGCAGGTGAAATATTATCAAAACTTGTATTTGGTCAACAAGGATTTTAGAGTCAGCGAGTTGTGGGTAACTCCTCACTCACTTTCCATCTTTGAGTTCACAGTCACCCAGGTTCCCCTGTCTTCTGTACAGATGTCCAAGAGAATTCAGGCTTGCATTTAAAAGCTGAAGGGAGGTGATAAATTTGAAAGTAAAGCCCTACCTGGGCTAGAAAGAAATGAAATAGAACAGAGCCCCTTCCAATTCTGTAGAGTGTGGAAGGAGCTCTGGAAGCAGTGAGATGAAAGAAAAGGATCAAATTCTGGTTCCCAACTTACAGTTAGTAATAAACAAAGAAATTCTGGAACAGACCATCAGGTCTGGGCCTTACTGGAGTCAATCAAATGATATAATTTAGGATTGCAATTCATTTGGGCTCATAAGAAAGCACTCCTAGGAGGAGTGAGTGAGAAGGGCCCCCATTACATGATCCTTTCAACTAATATAATCAGTTAGCTTTCCTAATACCTTGCTGAGATTAGCTGAGAGGACCAGAGTTTTCATAGAAGGTGAGAGAACAAGAGGAATAGGGCTAATTTTTGAGCATGGGACGCTTCAGAGGAATACTAGGGTGAGTGAAAACTTTAGAGGGAGGATTTAATTTGGGAGAAAAATACTGAGTGCAATTCTGAACATGGTGAATGTTTGCTGCCTGAACATATGAGTAAAGAGACTGTGGTACCATTTGATTATATGGGTCAGAAACTCCAAAGAAAGATCTGGAAATAGAAATAGTCAGTTTAAGGATTTGTAGTCAAGTGAGTGAAAGAGAGCATCTAGAACGGAAGTACACTTAGTGAGAAAATAAAGGGACCTAGAACAGAGCCCTGAGGAAACAGGGTGGAGAAGAGGCATGCAAAAGGGTAACCAAGATGAATTGGCCAGAAAGAGAAGAGAGAACCAGGAGAGAGATACGATGGAAATTAAGGATCAGCGTTTGTCAGCTGTGACCTGCTTCATTCTACCTGGAACTGCAATATAATCTAAGTAACACTCTAATAGGAATCCTGAAGGGCACTGTGGGGTCAGTCAGCCATGGGAGCCATGGAAGGAAGAAGTCTTGTCTAAGAGGGAAAAGCCTTCCAGAAAGGGAAAACATCAGGAGCAAAGGCATCCAAGGAAACTCACTGCACGGTAAGTTAATAAAACTACAAACAGTTGTCCTTTGTTGGAGAATAAAATGTGAGGGAAAACAGAAAGGGATGAGTGATTTTATTCACTTAATATTTGCATAAGGCTTGGCATGGGCCCAGCACTGTTCCAAGTGTCTTCCACATATCAGCGCTGGATCCTCCCAACAATCCTTGAAGTAGCTTTGATTAAAATCACCCTTTACAGATGTGGAAATGGAGACGAAGAGAGGATAGGTCAGTGGTGTGAGGTCTCACAGCTAGCACAGGGCAGAAGAGACCTTCACTAGTCCAGAGTTAGCTCCAGAACATGGCTCCATAGGTGATGTTCTTAACCACCCTGCAGCTTCTGCAATAGAGAGATATTGATACCAGCTCAACACAAGGTTGGCATAAGGGAAGCCATATTGTAGAAAAGAAACCATATTGTGACTTTGAATGACCTCTGATTAACTAATCCAGACATGCTCTGTAGATTTTATGGCCCCCCCAGCTGCTATAAATTAATAACTTTGTTCTTTTGAGTTCCTTAGGAATGTGATGACCCCTGGGCAGAGAGTCTATGCTAATAGCAGTCATCAATGACAACTGAAAGATCAGGGTATAGGGCGTTGGTCTGGTCTTTGATGCATATCCAGTAAAATGAAAGACTATCAGGAACTGAGACCAGATATCTGCTCCCACCCAGAGACCAGATGCCTCCCTCAGTGGGAGACCAGCCCCCTATATAAGTGGTCTGTAGCCTTTGTTTTGTAAGATGGTTCTTTCAGACATTAGTTGGTCATCTTTCCCCTTGCTAGCAAGCTGTATTAAAGTCCTTTCTCTTCTACCACATTGCTTGTTGACTATTGGCATGTCTTGCAGTGGGCAGACAATCTCACCCTTGGGTGGTAAAAGTAGGAGGAAAGAAGTATAATAGTAGACAAGCAAGAGAGTGTTTCTTGAAGGAGAGAGATTCTGTGTAAAGAGTAGTGCCCGAGGGCTAGATGAGAGTGGTTCCCATGCTGTATGGAGTTTGAGGCCCACTCTTGGGTTTTGTGGCATTACATGGACTTCTAGAGTGTCTAGTGTGCCCCTGAGAAGCCCTTTAGTCCCTGAATCACTTCACTTTTGGACCTCAATTTCCCCACCAAGAAAATCTCTATGATACTGCCTGCCCTTTATCTCCCCAGTGGGAACTATGGGAGGATTCCTGACACACTGCGTAGGAAAATTCCCTGGTCCCTTAGAGGTGAACACTATTATTATCCCTGCTATTGTTATGCCATTACTGTATTAATGATGCCTTTTGTCAGCTTCATGCCAAAATAAGAATCTATGTGTTTATTCAAAGAGTATACAGCCTAAATGAAAATAAGAATTTACTGTTTCTTCATATCCTGCTTGGAGAATATGCTTAGAAAGCAAATAGCATTTTAACAGCAAGTAAAGGAGGCATTTCATGGCTCTTCAAACAGTAATGATCATACAATTACCTGTTTTTCTCCATCTGAAATTACCACTATGAGTGTGCTCCTTTATTCATGCATTTAATTCGTAGCCTTTCAGCTGCTGTTTGAAACACTTGGCTTTAGCCTTGCCTCTTCAATGCTGTGTTCATCCATCTAGAAATACTTCTCTTTCCAAATATGGAAAAAGTGCCAAGTGCATATATATAACTTTCATAGGACCCTGGTGATATTTGCACATGTAATAGTTAAACCAAAAGCCTACTGAGGGACTGGGAACAGGGAGGCAGACTAGAGTGAGAATGGTGACCATCGTAGGCATGAGTGCAGCCCCTTACTGGTGGGGAGTGGGGAGTGTTAAGCAGGACACTGCCAGACCTCTCACTCAGGGTCCTCAGGAGTTGATTAATGAACCTTCTGGGAGAGGTGCTGTCTTGTATAAAGTCAGTGTCAAATAAGCCAAAATGCTCTTTATAAATCATGAGAAGTGAGGATGCTGCCATTTCCAGTAGCCTGACAAAAATCCCATAATGTACCTCAGCTGTCTGTCCTGCTCAATCAAAGAGACACAAGGACCCTCTAGGGCAAAATTATCAGATATTCACAGCTGTCTCTCTTTTTTCATTTTTTCCCAGCCTCTTGTTTCTGGCCCCTTTGGTATTCTTTCTTGATAGAAATTACTCGGCCTAACTCCCTTCCCAGTATCCACACTGTGAAGGAGCTGGTAACCTGGCATTTACAGATTGACAGACCCAATTAAATTTTGACTAAAATCAATTCACACCAGTCTTATCTCAGCTTCAGTTTAAGCCTCATTACGAAATCTCTCTCTGTAATACACACACACACACACACACACACACACACACGCACACAAACCTCCTTAAAGGCATTTTTTCCAGGTATCAGGAAAGAGATAGAGGTCTTGGGAAGCTGGATTGCAGAAATTTCCAAATTCAGAGGAGACCCACTTGAAGGCCTCCCACCAAGGGACCTAGTAGACAGTTTATGGATGACAAAGGTGGATAGCTTAGAGGTCACAGTCTGTAATCTGCCTGCACATGGAGAAGGACATGGTACTCTACCAGGAATCCCGTCCAGCCTCCTCCAGCTGAGGAATAACTGTTTCAAGGATTGCTAAGGAAAACAGAGCCTATCGTATTCATTTGTCACTCCTTCAGTTAGAACCAGATCTTGCCTTAGCCATTGTTCTTGGGCACGCCCCTCCCAGGAGCCCTTCTTTTATGCAAAGAAAGGGTTTAGCCCCGCCCCCATTGCACCAAACCTGACCCTAATCTCTGCCTCCCCCATCAGCTTTCCACATCATGGATATGAATGCTTTTATTCTTGAGTATTTGACATATTGCTCTTTGTGTTTCTGGAACCAAACTCCCTTTCTCTGATAGTAAGAAATACATCTGAATGATATCCATATTTCATATCCACCCATTTTAAGGAAGTTTATGATAAGAAAGAGTTTTCTTGAAAGAATATTTTCTTGCTGAATAGGAGTGTTGTAAGAATACTCTTATTACTATGTTTATTGAGCCATTGTGTCTAGCTCTGCAGTGGGCCCAAAAATAGGTAAAAAGCAAGGTTCTTTTGCTTAATCAACTTATAGTTTCAAGAGGGCTACTTAGCCCAGCACACATGACACACAGCTAATAGATAATATTGGCTAGTGATCTTCAGGGCCATGCTCCATTAAAGAGAAAGAGGAAGCCTGGTGTCCTACTTAGAAGAAAAACAAGTGGAATGACATCTGCTTTTGCCTGAAATCTCTGAATGATGCAAACCAGAGCAGAGGGTGTCCTGAGTTGTGGCTCTAATAATTGCGGCTCTAGGTCTCTGAATGTTTAACCATTTTTAAACATTGAGATAAAAAACAATATAAAAATTCGTATTCAGATACAATTCTGTAGGGTTTTTATTAATAGCAAACAAGGTATTGGAGCCTTTGTGCCCCACACTCCCTCTCAGGTAGCTAAAAGGAAAGTCAGAGTATAATATGCATTTCATGAATATACTAACTTCTTTATAATACCGATATTTATAATATAAAAGCAGAAGTATTTCTAGGATCTTGCCTACGTGATATGAAGGTGCCAACTCTAATTCTGAGCTGGTGTAGAACTATCACTTGGAGTATAAATTTTTATATCACTTGGATATAAATTTTGATATCAAAATTCTCTGTGTACTCTGTGTACCTTCCAAGCACACGTAGCTCTCATGAATGTTTCATTTTGGGTTTTCTGCAAAGAAAATCTCTAAAAGTATTTTCTTTAACGTGTGCCATGGATCCCTGAGAATATGTGCCTGGGAATACATAGAAATATGATGATCTAGTGGACGCTGATAGCTAGGGTTTTGCTGTAAGGATTGATGTTGTGGAGATTAAAAAGAACCTTATTTGGAGAAATTCGACTTTAAAAATCCATGTCCCTCATACAGACTTTCTATCAGCTCCCAAATATCTGTGTGCAGAGCAAATTTTCATCCAATTACCTGAATATGCCTAGAACGGATCTTTAGAATCATTTAATGTAGTTGAATGTTGAAGTGCAAAATATTGTTCTGGGTCTGTAAAACATCCGCCATTTGTTCCTCTTTCAGAGAGTGTGTCTATGTGCTGACTCCAGAGGGCTGCTTCTCCCATTCACTTCTTTTTCCTCTTTTCCTTCCTTTCTACCCACTTTAGAAAAATCATACTATTTTCTGACAGCTGATTTAAGGACACTGACACAGCTTCAACTACAGGGCATGGAGGTTGATGGAACTAGTGAAAACAAGTTTCTTACCTAAGACTATGCATTCTGTCATAGCAAAAGTTCAATCTAGGAAGCCACAGGACAAAGAGCAGGAGGCATTGCTTTTGACGGGCATGGCCTCTGACTCAGCGATCTGTAAAGAGTAGGGGCACTGCCTCCAGTGTGAAATGAAAAGTGAAAGGAACCAGAAAGGGGCCACATTCAACTGCAAATACCTGGCAGTGAACAGGATTAGCATGGGGGCTTATGTTGGAGTACAGTTATTGTACACTCTGAATGTCTATAAATCATCTACGGAACAGCACCAGAGCGTGCAAGACCCCACTTTCCAGGCAATGATTCAAACCCTTGAGTGCAGCCCAGAGTTCCTCTCCAGAAATTCACAACTTCACATCTATGGACGTATGCGGCACCAGGTGTTGTAAACCAAAATGCAGTGGTGATTTGACAGGGTTTACAACCTTTTTACCTACTGCAAGACAAAAAGAGCTGAACTTAGGTTTTATTCAAAATAGGCAGGGACTCAAAATGCTTGCAAGGTTCTGAGAGTAAGAATTACAATGAATTGCTAAAGAAGCATCCCTTTGGCTTATCAATGACTCTTCCCTGTTATGGTTTTATTAAATATAAATGTAAAGATTAAAAAATAATGACTCAATACCTGGGAGCAGGTAGGTTCTTGATATTCAGTGACCTATTTGAATATGCTGTTTTAAGTAGAAGATCTTTTCATTTCTGCTGAATCTTCTTCCTGAGTTCAAATTCTTAGTTCAAATGAGCATTTTCGTTTTGCTATGGAAATTGTCTTTTCTATGTGGCTTCCTTTACTTGCTTTGCCAAATTTTATCATTTTGTGAGACTTTTTTCATTTCATTTTTGTTGATAAGGAAGATGCTGCATATCAAAGTGCTTACATAGCGTTTGATAGAAACCTACATTAAAATTGCCTAGTTATGAAAATTGTTAGGTATCAAGTCATAATTTTAATAAGAGCCTTATTCTAAATGCGGCCCCATTTAGAGCCCTCCTATTTAAAAACATTCTCTCTCCCCCAGAAGTGACTAGACTCAACTCAAAACATTTTTCATTTAGAAATTTCCACTCTCAAGTGGAAAGCCCATGATTCCTTGTAATACTTCCCATCTCAAGCACCATTATAAGTTTCTTCCTATTATATTAATACATTGCACATTAATTCATTCATTCAACATTAAAAACACATTTATTATCAATTGCACCAGGAGCTGCCTTAGCCCCTGGGCAGACAAAGATGATTACGACATAGTCCTTGTCCTCAAAAGACCGACAATCAAGCAGAGTAGGCAGATGTAAATAGGAATTGCTGTGCAATAGGATAGATGCTATAATATGATATATAACATTATGTAATACAATAGCATATAGTTATATACAAAGCATAGTGCTATAGCAAAGGTGGGAGCGATTCTACCTGCATGATTGGGAGCACACAGGGAGGTGACATTGTTCTGAGTGCAGTCTTAAAAGGGGGGATATGGGTTAAACGGTAGATCTGTTATCCAGTGGTATTTTCCAAATCAATGAAGACTAAGAAAATGCTCAAGGTTTTAGGCTTTTTTTCCCTGAGTAGTTTAGATGACCATTTTGGAATTTCATCCTCAGTCCTAGGTCTCTGCATTCAGACCACTTTCATTCAGCATTCTTGTAGATCTATTTGCTTCTTTCTCACTGACCTTCCTATTTATGGGAATAATTGTCAATGCCAGTTGTAGAAACTATTACTTGCTAAATTTAGAATGAAAATCTTTTGCTCATCTTAGATAAGGAATGCTCTTTTCAAAATTAATTAGATAAGCTTTTTTTACTGACATAGGAGCAGTTCTTAAAAACTCAATCATTTAAAAATCTTCAAGGATGTGTGTGCTTGGGAAAGGCAATATCTTAGAAAAACAGAGCCACTGACTGAGGAAATTCTCCCTAAACTCACATGGGCCACAAATTGTTTATATGAAGAATGGCAGACAAAATAAAGCATTCCAAAGATTAAAAGCATTTTAATCTAAGTGGTTTAGGATTTTGTGGTATGAAAGGTGATGACAAAATCTATAAATTTTCACAAAAATCTTTGGATTTTTCACCTCAATGCATATGAGATCAAAACAAGAAAAGAAAAGAAACCATTGACTTTCAAAGTGGAAAGATAATTTAATCCAGTTTTCATATTTAAAAAATGGAAAATTCAAGGCCTAGATTCATAAAATGTACTAGAAGAGATGAGGCAGATAATTGCATACACAGAATTAGACCCCAAGTCTCGACTCCTAGTAGAATGTTCTTTTTCCTGCTCCTTTTTTTATATGAGATCCAGTTCTGGTCTCTATTTCATAACATCTTATACCACTTAGATTGAAAGGTGGTTGTTTTGTCTGTCACTCTTCATTCTTTGCCCAAATGATCTTGGGCAAAAGGCCCAGGTAAATGTGAATGGCATCACTTGGAGCAAACCGGAACTCATGGACAAAGGACCAGCCATAGATGAGGGCCCTGTTATTTCAGCATCCTGCAGAAGGGCTACAGACAGACTACTTGGCCCCATGGAGAGCTTCTCCCTTGCCCCTATAGTTCTCCCCTTTTAACAGAGAAAATATGAGGTAGGGGATAGAGGGCACATAAATAGGATGAAAGTGGCTGAACTTAGGTGCCAGCTCTTTTGGATAGTCCTGGGAAATGGCTTCCAACACCCGGAGAGCTTGGGGATTTTCGGTCACATAAGATGTTAAATTGGATGTAGCCTCCCACCTGGGACATAAAGGGCCCTCCAGGCCCAGGTAGCTCATCGATAGGCAGTTTAGAGGGAACTCATTGGAAAATGCTGCTGGTCTTCCACAAAATGAAATTCAAATGAGTAAAAGAGTTTTAAGAATCCCTTAACTGTTTAGATGTTAATGAACTAACAATAATACTTATCAGGTTTTGGTGCCAGACAGTACTTGTGCTGGTGCTGTACAGGTCTATCTTTTCATCGCCACATCTACCCTGAAGGCAGATGTTATTTTCTTCACACTGCTAATTACAAAAAAAAAGTTATTTTCCCAAAGATTATTAGTGATGGAGCTGAAATCCAAATTCGGATCTATGTTCTTTCCACTATGTGCTATTTTTGCATTTAGATTATTATATTGTTTAACCTATGAAATATAATCATAGAATCTCAAAATATTAGAGCTGAAGACCAGTGCTTCACAACCTGTAATGTGCATACGAATCATCTAAGAGCAGGTTAAAATGCAGGTTCTGATTCAGTAGATACTGGATGGGGCCTGAGACTCTGCATTTCTAACAAGATCCCAGGTCAAGCAGATGCTGTCTGTCCAGGGATCACACTCTAAGTAGAAATATATAAGTACCATGGATAACCTAGTCCAATTCTCTCATTCTAGAAGATTTAAGTTATAGAAAATCGGAGATACTATCATTAAGATATAAAGAATAGTTATATCCCACTTTTTTAATCAAATAAGCAGCATTTTTTGCAAAAGCATTCATATGCCATTGGAATAAAATATTTATACACCATTAGTAGAAAAGATTATACATATATATAAAACCAATAGACTTCATTTTAAAAACTGAAGTTTCTAAGTGTCAAGAGAGGCTCATTGGCCTCTGCCAACCTACAGCACTCACTTTTCCTCTGCACCTCCAGCAGTGGCTTTCAGCCTGACACCCTGTCAAAGATTCTACACAATTGCAGTTGCAGTATTGAGGTAAGGATGTCCTTCATATGTCCTTTGCTAACACAGATGAGTTGAGCCCCGGCACCGTTGAATGCAGTGTGGTATTTGGTGCTCATTGGGCTTGACAGAAGGAGGAAAATGAAGAGGAGTCTCATATGCGTGACTCCTAGAAGCCCTTCCTGCCAGCCCCCAGGTAGAGCCACAGCTTCTGCACAACAAATTGCTCATTAGTGCTGAAAGCTCCGATAATCAATCCTCAGAACCTGTTCTTTGCTCAGTTGAAGAACAATGAAATAAAAGAGGCGTGTGTGACTGGGAGCAAATTGGGAAACAAGCCCTGATAAATTGCCCCTGAGGCAGAGAGCAGAGTAAGCAGGAGTACTGCATCTGCTAAGAAGGAAAAGCTCTGCAAATTTATTGGGAAGGAATGAATGACTACAAGCAAGCCAACAGAGAAAGCCACAAACGCTTGTGAATTCCCACCTTTGTGGATGTCGACACAGCTCATGGGCACTGAGAGATGAGACTGGCAAAAAAATTAAGGGTTGTGATGTTCCTGGCTTTCTTTTAGGATTTCAGCAAGTCTGAAAGGGACTTGTCAAGTCCTCTGAGGAAAAAACTCTGCTTTGATCATGTGAGTTGGTGCCACATATTAAAAAACGACTTTTGTGGCCAAGAAATCTAAGAATACTAGGAAAAGTCCTGCCAGTCATACCCGTACCTCTGTCTACTTGTGGCCGCAGATATTCACCATAACAACAATATATTAATAAACATGAAGTAGGAAATAAATGCTTCATAGTAATTCACTCAGCAAATATTCATTGAATGCCTCCTTCGTCCTGGACATTTTTCTTAGTAGTAAGGATACAGCAATAAATCAAAGTCTCTTCCTTCATGAAGCTTAGACGCTGGGGAAGGAGGGCACCACTACCAGTCACAGAAAATATATATATGATATAACATCTGATTACAAATGCCATAAAGAAAAATAAATCAAGATAAGGCAAAGAAACTGATGGGTAGTGCCATTTTACATGAGGTGGTTGGAGGGGGTTTCTCTGAGGAGGTGACATTTGAGCAGAGGTTTGAATTAAGTGAGAAAGGGAAGAAACAACTTAGAAGCAAAGGATTATAGTTGTGTTCTTTACTTGAAAACGTATTAGAATGTGCTCTCAGCTGCTTTTGAACAAGCCTCAGCGAAAATTCCTTATGAGCCCAAAACCAGGGTTCTTGAACTTTCTCTTTCAAGCTACCAGTTACAGAATGCATGTTATGGGTCAAGCACTGTGCTAAGCAGGTCACATACCTTATCTCTTGTAATCCCCTCAGGTCTATAAGGGAGATATCTTGATCTTCATTTTACAAATGAGATAACGGAGACTCATGGGGTTAAGAAACCAACCCCTGGTACTCAAAAGCAAGTAGCAGGCTAAGATTCACGCCTGGGTCTATCCGCTTGACTTAACCTTCGCATAGCCTCCCTCATTTTGAATACCCTGTGCCATTGAGTTTTAAAGCCATCCTAATCTTCATTTTGGTAATAACCTGAAACAGCCTGTTAGATGCTCTCCTTTTTCTCCCACCCTCCCTTTCATGCTCATTTCGAAATAAGTCTCTTCTCTCTGGTCTTTTCTACATTGTCAGGACTCCATCATATGGTTCAGCAGTAGGACAGTACTGGCCAGGAGTGGCCTGGACCAACCATCTGGCTGAGCAGGTGAGAGAGAAGCTCAGGTGCGTGCATGGCTCAGAACAGGTTGGTGATATTGACCAAGAGATTGAATTTTGTGTAGAAATCAGTCATGGAATAAAGGATTCAGGGGACAAGGTACAGAGCCGAGACAGGTAGAAATATTTAGGGCAATGTCAATAAGAACTGGAAAGATCAAGGAGAGCTCTGACCATCCAGAGGTAGTTTTTTGCTCTCCATTCACACTTTGTTGGGGATGTTAGCCTTTAACCCAGCACTGTGAAGTGTCACTCAGAAATCAGAGAATTTCAAGGGATCACTGCCCTTGGCTGGGACAGGGAGCACGTGCCAACAGCACTGAGGTGACATCGTTTCCCTGAGCTGATTCCAGAGAACCTCTTTAACTTTGCAATCAAGGATTCTTCCATGTTAAAACTCATTTTTCCATCCAACAAATGAAAGTTAAGACAAGGAAAACCTAATGAGGAGCCTGTACCATTTACAGTAGTTTTATAGTCACCATTATCTTCAACATCAAATGTAAATCTCAAACTTGACATCATCTATGCTCTTTGCATTTAGGGCAAGAAAAAGAATCAAATGAAGGGTATGGAAACAACACTGTATGGTTATGCCCAGTGGAGAAAATAATAATAGTATGAGTTCCATTCTTAACCCCAAGGGCATCTGATTGGAAATGACATAGAGGTCTAGTTAGCCTTGGTTTTGTTTTACCTTGTGTCCTGTGCAAGTTATGTTTATACTGATATGTGGTAAACAAGACATAAAAAGTTTTTAATGCTGGAAGTTGGTTAAAGACGAGAGATCTTTAGTTATGCTGATGGGAAGAGTAGTAAGACAACTAGAATGTCTAATAAAATATAGTGTATAATATACCACTGAGCCCCAGAAATTGGGAAGAAGAAGGACTGTAAAGAAAATGACTATACTGTCTAAGGCACAGAAAGGAATCTGTATACTGAATATTTTGATTTTCGCCCTTACACTTGAAATTTGAAGAATGTTTTTAAGTGCCATTCCTGTGATGAAAATATTTAGCTAATGGCTGATGGACAAGTCAGTAAATTTGATTAATTTTTCAGCTAATTTGGTTGGTATCTGTTCCCCTCTACATCCTTGGCCAGCACCAGTCCATAAGACATCAGCACAAGAGGAAGCTGAGAATTGAGACAATAAGAACCAAATATGTACAAAAGACTCAGAAATGCAAAATAAGCAGATGGAGAAGCACAGGAAGTAGGAGCTACTGGAACTGGTGTCAGCAATAGGGCTATATGCAGGCAGCAAATGAATCTCAGTAGGACTCTTGACTGTAATCAGGGATAAGATAAGCAAAGAGAGCCCATTTTTAGGCCTGGAAAACTGGTAACAAGAATGACACTTGATACTAAGTCCAAGTGTGCTCTGAGCTAGGGCACCGTTATGTACTTCTTTGTATCACAGTCCTGTTGTAGATGAGCTGAGCCTGCTAGTGAAGGACTTGTTGGCTGCAAACATGAGTATATAGTTCATTGCACAAGGGCACCGTCCAAAAGAGTAAGTAAGGATTGAAATCCAGCCCACGTTCTGCCTGCCAAACCATATTCTCTGTGTAGGGTTGGATCCACCTGGAGGAAGGGGTACCATTTTCTGATTCCCACACTCAGCCCTCATGCCAAGTCATGAGCCGATGAAATTGCAACCATCTTGAGAATTGCCTCTTTTCTAATTCCTACAAAGGGGCCAATTGGGCTAGTTTGAGGCCCTGGTGAAGGAAAGCAGGCATTTAGATCCAAATTGGAAAAGTGGTGGTGAAGAAAGAGAAGAATGAGGAGGTGTAGAATGGAAAAGAAATTGAAAAGGAAGAGCCAGATGGAAGGAATCAAGTCAAGATATTAAATCTGGAAAAATTTTTTTAAATAAGTTTATTTCATGATTTCTTCCAACAACTATCTTGCATTCAAAGAGTTTCTCAAAACTAACATACGTTTGAAAATAAAAATTAAATTCAGTATCTATATTAGTTAATTTTTTTAAAAGATTTTACTTTATTTTTTCCTTTTTCTCCCAAAAGCCCCCCGGTACAGGGTTGTATATTCTTAGTTGTGGGTCCTTCTAGTTGTGGCATGTGGGATGCCGCCTCAGCATGGCTTGAGGAGTGGTGCCATGTCCGTGCCCAGGATTCAAACCAGTGAAACCGTGGGCCACTGCAGCAGAGCACGCAAGCTTAGCCACTCGGCCACGGGGCCAGCCCCAGTATATTAGTTAATTTTAAGCTTAGCTCTGAGTAACAGAAGTCTGTAAAATAGCAACTTAAACAAAGTAGAAATTTATTCTTCTCTCACATAAAAGTTTGGATGTGGACAGTCCAGGGCTGGTGTGGTGACTGTTCTGTCATCTGGAATCCAGTGTGCTTCCAGGCAGCCAGCTACAGAGGGTGCCTTTGTTCTCATGGTCCAACATAGAGATTCAGCCATCATTTCCATGTTTTAAGCATCAGGATGGAAGAAGTGGGTAAGAGGTCCATGCCACTGCCTCTTAAAGAAATTTCCCGGCAGCTGCTATACTATATTTCCACTAATACACCATTGGCTAGAATTTAGTCACATGGCCACACTTAGCCACAAGGGAGGCCAGGAAATGTCTTATTTCAAGTGGTGTTAAGCACAGCTGAAAGCTAGGGATTCTAAGAGGGGGGTAAATGGATATTTGAGAAGGAAAAAGTGGTCTCTAACACAGAGACAAAAGTTGATATTTCAAAACAAAGCCCAAGGATATGTCCAGTTAATTGACAAAAGATAAATAGAACCGATAGCAAATAGGAGGGCAAATGTGTGATATACTATTACTTAAAGGAATGTAAATTAAAACAGAGGGATGATATTTTCTCCTATCAAATTAACCCTCCAAAAAGAAATACAATTTGCTGAATAGTTTATAGAAAAATGTAATATGCAACAATAGTTATCTTGGAACGATGGGACAACAAATGATTTCTTTTTCTAAAGAGCTTTTCTTAAATTTAGACTAGTGACAATAACAATCTTTTCTCTAAATGTTAGCCATGTTTTTCTTAACCATCCCTGTTTGTTTAACTTTCGCAGCAGACAATTTTAGTCCTTGTCTCAGTGACCTAAACCTACAGCTTGGTAAATGGAATTACACCTCACTGGTCATCTTTTCTTCTTTCCTCTACCTATAAGCTCAACAACAATCAGCAGAATCTATTATCAGTACTTAAGAGGTTCCCAGGCCTCCTGTCTTGTTCTTTTCTTTGACATTTGAGTGGTAGCCATCAGTCTCTTAGGAATAGAATTTTAGCTAAAAACCTATGTGTTTACCCATGGTCTAATTCTTCACACTATGTTAACTTGCTTGTCCAGGTTCACAGCTCTCTAATGTTCCACTCTAACATGATTGTGCGTGTGTATCTTTATAAGTGTTGAGGATCCAAACAGGAGACATTGGTAAGGAGTAGGCATACTTAGGAAAAACAACCCATCTCTGGACAAGTATTATGAATGCAAATGTTCGTTGAGTCCACATCATCTATTAGATAATGATTCCAAAATTTATCTTCAATGCTTCCCTCTCCTCTGGGATACAGATTTATGAATCCAACATTTCCACTTTGATGTCTAATTAAATAGCTAAAAACATATCCTAGCCAGATTAGAATGTTTGATTCCCCCACCATGCATACACTTGTCCCTTCCCAAGTCTCTCCACCCAACTCTCACAGTTTGTATAATCGCAAGCCACACAATTGCTCAGGTAAACATCCTAAAAAATCATTTCTTATTTTGCTCATATCCTTGCTATCTCTATCCCAACCATCAGTAAGTGCTGTTTGCTCCATTTTCTGCTTATATCCCAAATCCAGTCACTTTACACTACCTCCAGTGCTACCTTTGGTCCACGACACTATCGATTCTTGTTCAGATGACCACTCCAACCATCTGTATCAGGTTAGGCTGACTGCTTCAGCAAACAGTACCCAAACCTCAATGGCTATACCACAATAAAGAATTGTTTTTAGCAAGGAGGCTCTGCTCCATACAGTCATTCAGGGACCAGGTTCCTTCAAGTAGTAGCTCCATCATCACCTAAGTCCTCCAAGAGCAGCATCCAACCAGCAGATGAGGGAAGAGAGAACACATGGAGATTCACATGAGAAGTTTTAGGCTTGAGACCTTAAAGTGGCCTGCATCAGTTCTACCTACATCCAATTGGCCAGAAGTCAGTCATATGGCCCCACCTAAATGCAAGGAAGACTGGGTAATGTAGTCTTCCTGTCTGGCCAGGAGTAAAATAAAATATGTTTTGGTGAACACAGAGCATTGTTTTTGTCACACCTATTTCCTGCTTTTACAATAGTTAAAACATCTTTTCAAATAGATTAAAAATCAGAGCATATCACTGCCCTGTTTAATGCCTTCTAATGTAGCTACCTTCTACAATTACATGCAAATGCAAACTTTTACCCTGGTTACAAACTCCTACGTGATCAGATACCATGTGTCTCTCTAACATTGGATGCTTCTAGACTTCCTTTTCTGATGTTATTGTCTGATGCTTCTCAGCAACTCCAGGCTCACTGTTAGCTTGGGGCTTTGGCACATGTTGGTCCCCTCTGTTGGAACATTCTTCTTCCATGTATTTAGATATTTACCTCCTTCTTTTCATTCTGATCTCATCTTAATTGTCACCTCCTCACAGAGGCTGTCCATAATTATCTCATTAAAAGTAGCCCTCCTGTGCACCTGTCTCGTTCTTTATTAGATTTCTATGTGCTATTTTGTTTATAGCATTTATAATTACAAGATATTACCTTATATATTATTTAACCTATTTATTGTCTGAATTTCTTCACTCTATTAAAAGCAGGGACCTGGTATATTTTCTTCACTGTCAAATCCATCATTAGAATAGTGACTGATATAGGATATGCATTAAAATATCAATTTGTTGAATGAATGAATTAATGAACAAATACCTAGTTCGGTTGGATATGAGTTTGGGTTCGGCTGCTATGAAAGAGACTCAAAATAATGATTCTTAAATATGATTAAGCTTATTTATCTCACAAGTAAATAATTCTGGTGTAAGCAACCCAGATTTAAGCATACCAACGCTAATATACCAGCTTCTCAAAGTCCCAGATCCCTTCTTCCTTGTTGCTCTGCTGGTACTAGGTAAGGGTTTGCCCTAATCTGACAGGTCTGCTATGGCTTATATCTCATCCACATTCCAGCCAGAAGATGAGAGAAAATAGGGTCCAACCTTTTGCATTTAGGCTCAGAAGTTGAACTCACCATTCCTCTTACATTCCATTGCCTAGAGCTAGTCATGTGATCACACCTAGTTGTAAGAGTGGGTGAAAAATTCAGACCTAACCTGTGTTGCTATGTGCCAAGTTTAAAAATTGAGGTCCGTTATTATAGAAGAAGAGGAGATATACCGGAAGAATACTAAAAATTTCTGCCATAGTACTTGAAGTGACTTTTTCCATTTAGAATTTCATAAGGGAAAAAACCCCACTTGAAAATAATGGAACCTACTACAGTATGGAATGACCTCTATAGTGTTAGCAACAGTTAATTTAAATATATTTATAGCTAGCCAAGTACAAATACTGTGCCAATATTCTAACATTAACTACCAAATGCTTTTCACTTAATTATCTATAATGTCTTAGCAAAAATACTATAAGGTCAGTCTCTGTCCTGGTTCTGTCCTGGTTCTTGTTCAAGTTCTCCGGCATTTAGTTGTGCAGGTTCCAGTCTCTGACGCATCGCTACATCCCAGGCAGTGTTATTTTCTGAGGCTGATCTGGATTCTTTCTGGTTTCAAGCTAATGGACTAATTGCAAAGAACTCTCTATTTCAAATTGAATCATTCTCAGTTCCAAATATCTGTGAATGCCCTCTGTAACTGCTATTGGAGGGAGTTTAAGAGGATTTCCTGAATTTTGTGAGGAAAAGGTAAATTCTAGGTTGACTCTAGCCTGAATACGTGTACTGTGAAGCTCTTTCTTTTTCAGAGTTTACCCCGTCTCCTCTTGGCAGATTATCTCCATAGCCCCACCCATTCCCAGTCACCACTTGTCCTTACTGCTGCAGCAACTTAAGTTAAAATTTCTGCTCAACTCAAGTTTTTGTTCTCCTATTTCAAGTACATTTTTAATGGTTACAACTGTATTACCATCTTGCTACTTGGATTTACCTGTTTTTTTTTTTTTCCTGTGAGCATTTTCAGCACTATCAGGATAGAAATAAATTTTCAGGCTTATCTATCTTCAAGAAAGTAAGATGAGATTCCTGGGGATAAATCTTTCAAACTTCCAATAACTCTACATTCAGAACATATATGGTGTGCATTCATTTGGCACTTGCAAGCCTCCAAACCTCTTTTCTCCAGCTAATGTCTCAATTTATTTAAGCTTGAGAAAATTATAAAGGAACGTGTATAGTAGAATCAAATGTTTTCTTCAAGATTGGTTGGTGATCGAAAAGAGTTATGGCATCCTTAAAGAGGAAGGATAAAAAGAAAACCTTTTCTGCCCAGCAACTGCATTTGGAGAGTGTGTGTTCTTACACATCTGCCTACTTGATCATACACATCATCTGTGTATGTCAGAGTCTCTGTCCATTTCACTGACGCATTTTCATTGGTCTGGTTTTCTTATTTAGACTGTGTAGGCTGATTGGTGATGCATTCGTTCCTAAAACAGGCTTAAAACATGACCTTGAAAAATTTACTTAACTTCTTTGTGGCATAGGAATTTTGGAAGGAATGACTAATTCTTTTACTCTGATTCTTTGAAAACACAGTAATTGTTTTACCCAAATTTAGCGTTATTGAAAAAATCGGTATAAATCAAATTGTGAAAAATATAATATCATGCTTTAAATTCTGTGTGTTACCTTGTATTGTAGTATATTTAGTTCAGAGAAGGAGTCTTTATAAGACAAATAACTGGATTTTATTTAAATTCAGATTTTTTTAAATGAGAGAATTTCTTTAAATGATATGCTGAGGAATGTCAACCCAGGAGGATGTAACTACAAAGTGGTTTTATTTTTCTCCAATTACTGCTTTCAACATGAGCCTTAACATTTTGGACAGATTCCATAATTTCAGGTCAATTTTAGCTATTACAACTCAGCCTGTTTCACTACACATCTTCAATTTCCTGTCCCATTAACCGTCATCAACTAGGCTTCTGGGTGGAGGCATGGTATTCTCCTCCCCTTTTAATCCTTTGGAGGGTATGACTGTGTATGTGGTAATGGGGGGTGGGTGGGAATGTTTGGTTCAGCGATACCGGCTTCTGCTCCCTCTTCCAGGTCTAGCTCTCTCATAATTGGAACCAGAGAAGAGGAATTAGGAGGGGCAGATCTTCTTGTTAAACAACTGATTCCATGTAGGTGGTGGAGAGGAAGACTTCTTGCTCTGACTCAAAGTGGTCCCACCTGCTGCTGGAGGCATTCTCTGTTGGGATAGTCTCCACATGGATGAGGGAGGTGGTTTGTCGAGAATCTCTCCAAAGAGCGTTAACAGTGTCTCCCTTCAGCCTATAGGTTCCTGGCTGGGGTATAACCTCACGTGGCCAGTTTATGCTTTGGTTGCCTATGTGCCACCCCCTCCATTAACCTTCCTGCTCCTTCAGTGGAACTAGAGGAACTGCTAAGGTCTTCTTCCACGTAGCCAGAGAGCCACAGGGCCCCAGAGAAGGATGCCACTACCCTTTCCTCCAAGCCACACTACACTTCAGTCCTTTGTCATTTTGCTGATGTCAGCAACTCCAGCAGCCTTCTAGCACTTTCTGGAATTATCAGACCAGAGGCAGCCACCAGTCTCTTTGTTCACACTCACACCTTCAGGGATGCACACATACTACACTCTCCCAAGAAACCTCTCACCACGCACTGGATGATAGCACTAGAACAGGCTTCAGATTTGGCAGCTCAGACATCTTCCAGCTGCTCTGTTTACAGGATCTTGGAGCATCTTCAGCCACATTCCCCCTGAAAATTCCTCCTTATACTTAGGTATTCAATGGTTTCTTTCAGATTGTGTTACTGATTTTGTGTAAGTTAGGGGTGTTCTCAGGGTACATTGTGCTTCTTTGTCCCAGTACAGGACAATTTTGAGGCAACAGGAAAAGTCCCAGTCTTTGTTTCTAATAAACATAGTAATTATAAATGCCAAGCAGTTTAATTTATTATCAAATTCATTACAAATAGAATGCATTATGAGTAGCCCAACTTCCAGTGTATCCCTTTTACTTTTCCCTCTTCTTTTGGCTTCAATTTTCTCCTATGCAAGAGAATCTCCCCTACATCTTCTAGGAGTCTATTCTGCCAACTCAGAACCTTCTGGAATCTTTCCACAACTTTGGTTCAGAAATGATGCAATTATTATGCCCCTATGAAAGCTGCTTAGGACTTTCAGTGCCAATGGATCATTCTCCTCTATAGCCAGGCATTGTCATCATCTTGAAGTGATGTCCATAAAGAATTTTTCTCTATTTTGTCATATACTTAAATTCTGACTATGCCTCAGGAATGGTTAATATTACAATATAAACCTAACACATAAATCAACACACCTGGTAATGTAAGGAAATGCTGATAGACTAAATACATCATTTTCCTGAGTAAATAAGAGCTTAAAAGTTTAATGTCAGCTTTTATAATCCATATTGACAAGCATTTCAGAGCCTGAGGCGACCCTCTTCCTGGCTTTATTTTTTAAGCAGAGAAGTAGTAAAAAGTCTATGACATTTAATTAGGTCTTTTTCCATGGAATTACCACTGTAGACCTTTCAATATGGATGGTTAATCACTACCTTAGGCAGACATTTTATTGCCCCAAATCCGAAAGGAATTCTAATAAGGGTTCAAGAAGTAGCTTTGAGGAATTTTGACAAAGTTGGTAAAAGAGGAGGAAAAAAAGAACCTTATGAAAAATGATCATTTTCATGCTCTCTTTAGACTGATGTGTGCAGTCTTCATTCCTTTGGACTTCTTTCTTTCCTTTATTGATTTAAAATGACATTATTTGTCAGGGTTCCCAAGAGAAGCTGTATATATATACCTAAAATAAGGAAGTTTTGTGTGTGATTATGAAGGCTGAGAAGTCCCAATACATGCATGCTGGAGACCGAGGAGAGCTTGTGTTATAGTTCTAATTCAAGTCTGAATGCCTGAAGAGCAGGCAAGCCGATGGTGTAAGCTCCTATCTGAGTGCAGAAGATGTATGTTCCAGCTTGAAAACAGCCAGGCAGAGAGAACAAATTCTCCCTTATCCCTCCTTTGTTCTATTCAGGCCTCCAGTGAATTGGGAGAGGCCCACCAGAGTGGGGAGGGCAAATTGCTTTACGCAGGCTACCGACTCAAATGTTAATCTCATCTAGAAACACCTCACAGACACACACAGAATAATGTTTTACCAAATATCTTGTCACCCCATGGCCCAGTCAGACACACACAAAACATTAATTAACCATCACAGTGGCACTAAGAAAATACTTAACTGGCCTCCGAAACAAACACAAAACATACTGGTGAAGAAAAATAAAAATGTCTGTCATCCATACAGATATTTTGTGGACACAATACCAAACATTCAGATATTTGAATGTATTTAGAAACTTAACTAAAATTAAATTCCTCCATTATCTTTTACATTTTTGGTATGGCATAGCCAGAACACTGCACAAGAATGAACATGAAAGAAAAAAAAATCTGTATCGTGTTACCACTTGTAAGTAAGGGATATTCTGAAATAATCAGAGACCAGAACTCTAGAGACAGAGTATTCCAAAATCTGATCTACAGATGAGCTCCATCAGAATTGCCTAGTGTTTGTTTAAAATGCAAGTTTCAGCAGTCCAGCTCAATCCACAGGAAAATGTTTGGGAACAGGCAGTAGAAGCTACATTTTAACAATTTCTGCAGCATCAACCCCCTCAGGCATGCGGAAGTTTGAATCTCTGTTCACAAGTCTTTCTTGGAAAAAATCTGAAATAACTGGAGCCTAAAAATGGGAAGTGGTCCATAAGGAAGGAATTGAGGCTCTCTTTGTTTTTTGAACTCTGGACCCACTACCCATGATAAAAGTGCTTTCCAAAGGGGTTTCTTCTATTTTTAGCTTCACTGGTCTGATCCAGAATTTTCCCACAATGAGTCATGATTTCATCTCATCAAGCACCAGTTCACCATGAAAGTGCAAAACCTTTTCTCTCAATCCTTCCCTATCTCTGATTTTTTACTAGGCTGAAAAAAAAGTCATAACAAAAAAGAGCAGAACATTGCTTCAGTTTTTGGAAATGAAAATTGGGATTACAGGTCACCCAGATCAAAAAGAAGCTAAATAGTGTGAAATACTTGTCCTCATTAGAGGAGTGAGTATGATTTTTCTTGGTGAGGAAAGTCATAAGAAACAGTGTCCCAGTGGGGAGCACCATAAAATGAAGTTCACGGAACATATACCACCAGGACCCTCCACTAAGAATAAAGTCTACTTGTGCCAAGTAAAAGAAAGGAAACTCCTTGAAACAGACAGGAGCTGAGTTAATTATCGCTTACTCGAGAAGCCACTGTTTTGCAAAACTGTGCTTGCTGAGTCTGAGGTTTAGTTTACTGCTGGGCAAAACTACTTGCCTTTCTTTTGAAAATTTGCGAGACAGAGGAATCCCAAATTATAGCAACCGATGATAAAATGTGAGAGTTTAAATATAATCAAAGACCATGCCCGGAAATTCTTGGTAAATCACTAAATGTATATAACAATTTCTAAATAGAAATATGTAATTGCATTTGAGACGTTTCCCATTCATATTGCCTCCAATGCAATCTATAAAAACCTCTCAAACAGGGATTTTAATGCTGGGGATTAGGTACATAGATGCTGGAAGAGCTAGAAAATCAAAAGCAGAACGAAAGGCCTGGCAGAGCAAAAAGGAGGAAGACGTGATCCCCAGAGCTACGAGGCTGCTATGTTGCTGGGCTGTAGCCACACGGTTACACATGCTATTGCACCTTTGGAGATGCTGTCATGGTTGACACTGGATTTACCAGAATTGCCACCTTGATCATGGCTGAGACCAAACCACTCTTGTAGCTGTCATTTCTGTAGCCGCTGTCGTATTGTCGCCTCTACTGCTGGCAAAACGTCCACCAGAAATCACAAGAAAGAAGAAAGTCACTTCACTTTCTCCTGCCTCTCATTCTTCCACTGGTGCCTGCATGTGGTAGAACATAACCTGAAGCCGGCTGGCAAGAGACCTTGGCAAATATAGTTTGCAGACTCCCAACTCCCGACAATACACAGCAGAATGCAAAGGAATGGGGCCAGGAGCAAAGAGGCAAATAATTGGCACTCTGTCTATGCAATGTGGTGCAGAAATCAGCCTTGCGAGGGTATAAAAACAAGTGGTGGACAGATACTAAGTAAAAGTTAAGACAGGAAAGTATTTATGTATTCATCCGGAACGTGATGGCAATTAATGAGGGAGCTTTGAGCAAGTAATTTTGCTTCTAGAATGACTGGTAAACTTTGGGTTTGAGAATTACTGAAAAATCCCCTGTAGTTTGTTAATTTACTAACTCATTTTTGAGCACATATTATGCTCCAGAAACCATGCCAGGCAAGGCTATCACCGTTCGCAACTTTAGGGAGTGCCATTTTCAGGTGCTGGGTATAAGATAGTCTAATCTGTGCCTTCAAGGTTTTTATGAGTATGTAACCCGAGCAAAAGATCTACAGATGTCAAGTTAACAGGCGCCTAAATCTAAACGAGGCTTTTTTCCATAATGACTATTCTAAGCAGATTAATTTGTTAAAAAAATTTTAAAAGACCAGAACACATGAACAATCGCGTTAAATAATAACCACAGCTAACATTTGCTGAGCATTTACTAAGTGTCATACACTCTCGTAGTCATTATAAGCAGAATTTTGTTTAATCTTCATAGAAACCCTATGAGGTAGGTACACCTATTGAATTTCCATTTTACAGATTTAAAAAAAGGCACAGCAAGTTAAGTACCCAGCACAGGATGACACAACTGGTAAGAGGTAGAGCCAGGACTGGACTCAGAGCCCAAACAGAGTGACGGAAACCCAAGCTTTTAACAAAAGCTGCAAAACTGACTGTAAAATTAAGGGTAAATTAAGTTTGAGCAATGCTGGAAACTCAGAAGTAGAGGTAATTTATCTCAGACTGACTTTTAAGAGAAGCTCTCCTTGTCATCTTGAGCAATAGCAAAGCCAAAGATAGAATAAGGAGAGCATTTTCAAGGTTACCGCAGGGGAAGGAGTGGGGAAACAGGAGTTGCTGTTTAGGACAATACCTAGGAAAACTAAAGTCACCAAAACTTCCCACTTTGTGTTCCATGCTATGTAAGGCAAGGAACAGAGCCTTCCAGGTAGTAGATGTTTGCATTTTTAAAATTTAAAACTGAATCGAATTACGTTATTTGACAAGATGAAGACAAGTTTATTTTACCTCAAATCATCTCCCTATCATTGTTGCATTCCTTCACTTATTTATACCAATAGTAAGGTCCCTAATTTTTTATCCATTTGAATTCTTAAGTTTCTGAAAAAGAAAACATCCAAAGAGGGCATGAAGGAAAGTGATCAGTTATCTACATCCTAGTGTGAACTAATAACTTTCCTTTTGAAGGTCAATTATGATCCATGATAGCAAAGAAATGGGAATTTTGTTGGTAGCAATGAAAAGCAGGTAGAGTAGAGAGCATCAAAGTTTAACTATGACAGCGCTTAGTGTCAGGGGAAAGGAAGGAGGGGTCAAGGACACTAATGTCCTGCAATGCACAGGCCAGTTTCACACAGTGAAGAATATTCCTACTCCAAATGCCATAACATGCCCAACTGAGAAATGCTGACCCAGAATTATAGGACAAGGCATGGTAGGTTTTTTCTAATTCCAAAAACTTACCCTCCACTGAGAGTGGGGCTGGATTTGCTGTCTTTTCCAGAGAAGAGACATGTTTATTCTCCAACAGAGGCTCAAAGGCTCAGCTCTCTCTCCCTTGGATCCCTAGGCTGCTGCCTCATCTCCCTGGAGCAAGGCCACATCACCATCATCACATGCTACAGTGCAGTAATTAATAACTCTAATCTAATGGTCAATTCTCTATCCTCTCCTTTATCAACCTCACAGTAACATTTGACACAATTGATCATGCCCTCCACTTGAAACTCTTGCTTCACTTGGCTTTTTGGACATCACCTTCTTCCGACTTTTCTCCTTCTTCTCTGACTACTTCTCAGTCTTTTTTGTTGGATCTTCCTTCACTTCTTGACTTCTAAATACTGAATTGCCCTCAAGATTCGGTCCACAGATCTCTGTGGTATTTATCTATATTCCTTCTCTAGATTTCATCCAGTCCCCTCACCATCTATATATTAATCATTTCTAGAATTCATCCCTAGCCCAGTCTTCTCCCCTGAACTCTGGATGCACATATCCAAAAGCTTACCTGGTAGTTGGACTTACATTTGTTTGAGGTGTAGGGGAAGAAGACATTTCCTCTACCTGCTCTGGGTCCTTCTGGCGAGAAAATGAATTAAATTCACATGAGACCGAATAACGGGAGAAAATTAAACAAAGCTTTATAACATGTATACATGGGAGAGGCTCAGGAAAACTGAGCAACTCACCAAAATGGTGGAAGCTCTCCCCTTAAATACCACCCTCAGCTAAAGGACAAAAGGAGGATGTTGGGGGTAGGAGGAATCAGTTATGGGAGATCACCAGAAAAAGCACAGTAAACAAAGGTAAGGTTATTATGCAGATTTAAGTCCTTGCCTTCCACATTGATTAAGAGTTTCTAGAGATAAAGTCATCCCCCCTTCTTCCTGGTACAGAGAGGTAGACACCCTTACAGATGGAGATTTCCTTTACAAACATAAATGTCTCTTAACAAAGGGTAAGTAAATTCTACTTTTCAGAGTTTCTTTCCTGTCTGCAGTTTTTAAAAGTAACCAGCCCAAAATAATCCTCATGCCAAAGAGACAATCTTGGGGTGGCCAATTCCAGTTCTCCACAGAGGCATCTCAAATTTAACATGTCCAAAATCAAAGTCTTGATTCCTGCCCACCATGTAACTCCCTCCAGGACTACTCCTCATCAAAGCTTTCCCAGCTCAATCAGTGTCATCACTGTGCATGTGGTTGATAAGGCTTGAAACCTTGGAGTCATTCCTGACTTCTTTCTTTCACAACCCATATCCGATCTATGAGCAAACTCTGTTGGCTCTGCATTCAAGATATATCCTATACCTGCCATGTCTCACCATCGCTAGCTCTCTCATCTTGGACTGAAGTACTACTGTATTCTACCCGGGCAGACTGCTGCCATGGCCTCCTTATTGGTCTCCTTGCACACAGTCTTCCAAGAATCATCAGTTCAATTTACTCTTCTCTCCAGTTATTCTATTACCTCTCAGACCTCTCACAGTCCTATATAACCTGGCCTCTGCTAACTCTCTGACTTATTTTCCTATATTTCTTTCTTTCATATATTATGATCCAGTAACATTGGTCTTTTTGCTGTCACTCACACATGCCAAGCATGTTTTCATCTCAAGTCCTGTACAGTTGCAGTGCCCTCAGCCCAGAACATTCTCCCCTGAGACATTCTCATGGCTCATATCCTCATCTTATCCAGGTTCCTGACCTAAAGCCTTCTTTCCAGAGAGGTCTTCCCTTGGCACCTTATCACAAACAGCATCCCCTTCCTTCTGTGTTCCCACTTAGCAGTTATACTTCATTGTACTGTCAGGCGAGGTCCACTATGGGAAAAAGAGCCCACGCGAGAGGGTCCAAAAGAAGAGCCATAATATAAGGAAATAAGGATGAAGTTGTTGGAAGAGGCAGCACGAAGCTTAGGAAGAAAAGGAAGCTGCTACGACCCGTTGAGCTGGAGGAAAAAAGTGAGGAGATGGTATTGCCAGGGCTCTAGAGCTGCCCTTGGAGGGAGGATGAGAGGTGGATTCACAAAGTAGCTTATCTAGAGAGGATGCAATTATTACATGATGTGCTGCCTGGACTGAGAGAAGGGAGGAGAAATGCTCTGGGATTTTCCCTCCCTCTTGTTCTCTACTTCCCTGTTAGTGCCTCCTTTTGGCCAAAACTAGTTGGACGCCAGAGGTTAAGGGACCCTTATAAATAGATTTTCCAGGAGAAAGGTTGAGAATGGATCCAAGAGCTGTGAGCAAGTGACCACCACAAGTACTAACAACTCCTTGTTCTCATTTGTACATTCAGCTACTTGTTGTTGTTGTTAAATATCTGTCTTCCTCATTAGTACAAAAGCTTCATAAAGGAATGCACTTTGTCCGTTTTGCTTTCTCCTATAACTGGTGCCAAGAACAGTGCCTGGCACCTGCACTATGAACAAACACTTACACATAGGGGAGTGATTATTTTTAACTCAAAACATTTATGACATGTCCCTCCATCCAAAGTGTCAATGAGAGTCTCATCTTTATTCAAAACCTCTTTACATCTTGAAGCATATAATTAACTCTGACCAAGAGAGAAGACTACTAGATTAGGGGATTTTTAGGGAAGGAATGCTCAGGGTTGGGAGGGAGGGAGGGCTGTGAATAAAGCCATACCAGAAAGTAGAAAAGGTACAGACTCAGATGAGTTTGCAGCTCAGAAGGGATAATTGATTTAGAGAAACAGAAGAGTTTCCAGTGCAGCTAAAATAATGTATTTTTCAACACTCTCTTTATTATTTGCATGGAAACATGTAGGAAGAGAAAATTAACTTAAACTGGAAAGCTTTTTCAAAAGTTATCAAGTGAAAAGTTTGATTTTGATTATTTAGGGAGAAATAGGAAAGAAAATAAACAAGCAAGAAATATCGTTCTTCTTTTAAGAACATAAATATTCACGAGGACTATGTCCTGCCTCTCTGCTGTGCTTGTCCACACTAGAGGGCTGGCAAACACCCTAGAGGTTTGAGCTGATGGATCCTCCAGCCTGTGGAGGGTGCTTTGAGTAGCTCCAGAAGGCAGCAGACATCTTGGGTGGGTAAGGCAGGACATAAACAACATGTCCTCTGCTGGCCCATAATACTGTAAAGTCAATAAATGGTAAAAGCAAAACACCGAAATATTAGCTAATTAAGCAAGATGACATATTATCAATGTCTGCAACCAGGAAAGTCCCAGAGAGAACAGAAGTGCTTTATGCATTCAGTAAAGAGCAATGGCAAGAGTGCCAAGATCTTAATTATCCCCCACTCAGGGCTCACCGCTTCTGGTCAGATTTTATGAATATTTATTACTTATTAATGAGCTCCTAAAAGCAGCTAAATACAAAGCATTTATTTAAATGTTAGTAGCAACTTATTTCAGAGTGCCTCCGAAAACGCTGGAGGCATAAACTTAAGATACTGAACCTGACATTTCCTGGGTCAAGTCAGAGCCAGGGGCTATGACATGTGTATTAGTCAGGGTTCTCCAGAGAAATAGAACCAATAGGGTATATATAGATAGATCCTATTAGTTCTGTTGTCTATACCTCTCTATATTTCTCTATATGGATGTCTACATATATATAAATATATGCGTATAAGAGATTTATTATAGGGACTGGCTCACGTAATTATGGAAGCTGAGAAGTCTCAGGATCGGCTGTCTGCAAGCTGGATATCTAGGAAAGCTGGTGATGTAATCCACTCCTAGTTCAAAGGCCCAAAGATGTAAATCCTGTTCTGAGTCTAAAGGCCAGAGAACCAGCAACCTGGATGTCCACGAGCAGGAGAAGAGGAATGTCTTAGTTCAAGGAGAGAGAGTGAATTTGCCCTTCCTCTCCCTTTTTGTTCTATTCAAGTCCTCAGTGGATAGGATGTGCGCACCCACATTGGTGAAGGCAATCTTCCTGACTCAGCCTACCACTTCAAATGTCTTCTGGAGACATCCTCACAGCCACACACAGAAATCTTTTACTGGCTATCTGGGCCTTCCTTAGGCCAGGCAAGTTAACATATAAAATTAACCACCAAAACATGTAATGTCTTTATGTCATGAATTATAAGAGAAGGAAGGAAGAGAAGGAAGAAGGGAGAAAGAAAGAAAAGACAAACTATGCCAGGAAAATCCAAAAAGAAGTCAAAAGCAAAAAAGAATAAAATTGCGAAGAGATGAAAGTATGAAATGGATCACAGAGAGGAATCAGGCCAATGGAGGAAGTAAAAAATGGGATTGAGATGTCTGAGTTCCACCTTCAGTTGGTTGACGATGTGGGAGGTAGAATGGCTGTGAGTTGTTCCTCTTCTGCTGAAGTCGTCTCATTTTTTTTGTTTGTTGTTGTTTTCTGAAGTGATCATGGAACAGCCCATCCTAAAGAAAAAGATGTCACAAATGTTTGGGATCAGAAACCTAGGTGCTGTTTAGTTTCCTTTGTTCTAGTCAGCTTTGGGAACCTACTTTCAAACCAAAGACATGCATTGATGGAAAATAAAGAGGTAGTTGACAAACACTTGATTAACATGAAAGGCAAAATAGCTTCTTTAAACAAACAGAACATGTACCTCTGCCTCCCAACCGAATTCCAAGTGCTTGACTAAAATTTAGAATGAGTATGTGAGTGTGTGTGCGTGTGCACGCGTATGTGTGTGTGTGTGTATCCATGCCTGTGCAGAGCACTAGACCACACCTTGACCTTTCAGCTACTCTTCTAGCCACACTGTCAAAGTCTCAATAGGTCCCTCCATTCGAAGGAAAAGACTCTCAAAACAAAGGAAGTTGTTGTCTTCTGGTGGTGGATCAGAGAATATAATACCAAATGAGATCTCACAAACCACCTGGGGCAAAATACTAGATATGAACAGAAGTTAAGCGACTACTTCAATCCCACTTGGCCAGAAAGAGGTAGAACAATTTTTCCGAGTTGAGGAAGATGCTGAACCAGATCCTCCCACTGCAATAGCCGTGTCTCCCATATGGAGAGATGGCTCACCCCTTATATTCTGAGGAATGGCTTCTATTTTTTGTTCTGATGTGGTACATGTGCATGGCCTGCCAGCGTTGCAAGGCAGCACACACTAGAACCCAGGAGGGGTAAGACTTACAGAGTCCAATTACTCATCTGCATCTCCAGTGTGAACCTCTTGGCCCAATCTGTTAATTGTTAGTGCTTGTTTATTCATCTGTAAAAAGGGGGAATAACAATACTGACTCGCTTGAACACTCCACGAGGTGAAATAATAAAGAGCAAAAGTGGCATAGGAATTGAGTTGAAGCAAAGCTAATAAATCATCATTAGACAATTGAGGATAATAAAAATATTTGTCATTTGGCTTATAGTAACTACTTCCTTAATTTTAAAATTCTAACTTCCAAACCACAGAATACTTCATTTTAACACTAGAAAATATTAAAATCTTTAAGGTTTTCTTTAATATTAATAATATGTTGAGCATATGGTTGTTATCTTTAAGTAAATATATTAAGGGAGATGCACATTGAATTCTTAGAGCATTACATAAGCAAATCCTCTTAATCTCCCCATTGGGTAAGCATTCAACACTTAATACCAATCTGCTTCAGATGATGTGATCAAAATATCTAAGTAAATATTTCCCTGAGATTACAGAACTGGGATGGCTTTGGAAAATGTGTGGTCTCAAAGTGTCTAATCTGTACTGTCTCTGGTATTTAAACTACTTCCTCACAAGGTCACTGCCTCAAGCTACAATGATAATTTCTATCTCAGGAGGATAGATCACTTCTAGATTTCTTGTGATCATCATAAGTCAAGGTGCATTTGGACTATCCATTAGTGTGAATGAATCATTCAAAACATAACTTACAGTTTTAATTTCAGTAACTATATATTAGCATCCACTATATACCAGGTACGCTGCTAGGTAGTTTGACATTTAATTCATGTAGTATTCTTGAGAGAGAGGTTTTTAAAATAAGAGAACCATTACATCTTTTCTATTTAAATCACTATTATTATTTTATTATTCACATATTGTAATCTCTTCAAACAGATAATTAGCCACCTACAGTTATACATTCACTCTTTGGGAAGAAGTTTATTGAAATGGATATTTCATAAATTGAAGTTGGTAGAAAAGATGTGGGTCCTAAGTGGCTGGCTTTATAGAATCATGGCATAATTGGATATGACAAAAAGATTTGGTGGGCTAAATTTTCACTTCTGATAGAAACCATGACATTTGATTAGGAGAATATTGGTAGAAACCAGGGTGAGATCTCAACAGCGTGGGTTATTGGAGAGGTGGAGTAACCCCTGCTCAGATTGGGTTGGCAAAGAGTAACATCGGAGAAACTGACCCAGTTCTGGGGCAACTTCGGATGATATGTACAAAGAGCACCCCCTCACCAAAAATAAGTGGAGCAGCATCATACTTCTATTCAATTGATTATTTCACAAGAGTCTATTGATTGCTGAGAACAGGTGGAACGGAATCAGCTACCTCTCCTGGAAACTGGGATTAGAATAAGGGCTCTGAGCTCTAGGCAGAAAAAGAAAGACAAAATCCCACTCATAGGTTGTGTCAAATGAGCAAGAGCTGAAGAGTGGGGGTATTTCTGAGAACTGTTGATGGCCATCAGAGTGTCAGAGCTCACTCTAATCACAGTAGCTGGATATTTGGGGCATCGTGTTATAAGATTCTGGATCTTAATCTTTTTTTAGCAGAGTTTCTCTTTAGGCTCATCTTGTAAGCCCTGGCCTACTTTTGTGGGATGTGGTTCCAATGACAACCTAGTCTTCACAGCCCATGCAGTGTTATTCTAGGCTGCTTTGTGTGTGGGCTACTCAGAGGCCAACCTGAAAGCTTGGACAGTATTCTACACTGTAATTCTGTCTCAAAACTTTTGCCCTGTTAATTCTAATCAGTTTCCTGTGAGGATTACTAGGGATGTGCTCATATAAAGATTTAAAGAAGACCTTTCTCCAGCTCCCTCCTCTTCAAAATCCTCCCCTCTCTCGCTAATTGGTAGAGGGAAGAATGAAGCTTGGATGGGAATCCAGGAGTCCAGTTTTCCTCCACAGTCTCTGCTGACACCACCCTGGCTGCAGGGGAATGAGAGAGTTGCCTGCTGCCTTCCCATGTGCTACTCCCAGGCAGCATTGGAAGTCCAAACTCCCCGCTCAGTCTCTGCCAGCACCACAGGGGAATGACGGAAGAGGGCATGAGTTTTTCCATGATGTTTGGCTGGAATAGGGTGGGTTTTGTCAAAAATATTGCTATCCTGCTGGATCACTCACTTTCTGGTCCTTCAGTTTGAAAGAGCAGACTTGGGGGTACCTTTCATTGTTTGTGTCTTTCAGCACTTCCAAGTGAAGGGCTTCTCTAGCACCCAGCCTGGGATCTACGGGAGGCAAAAAGAAAGGGTTGGGAACTCACCCCATGTTGTTAAAGTCCCATGGTCCCTAGTTAGTATACCGTCTTCATTCCACCTTTCAGAATCTTCATATGTTTGTCTGTTGTATTACATCTAGAGATTTAATAATTATACTTAGCAGGAGATAGAGAAAGAAGAGTCTCCTCCATCTTGTCCAAAACCAGAAGTCTCACTTCAATAACAACATTAATTGTTACAATCATTAACAAAACACAAAAACACATTCTTCCCTGTGGTTGTGCTCCTGGGAACCTGAACTAATGTAAAATGAGACCAAGACCATTTGGCTGGCTGAATCTTAGGAAATTTTATTGACTCCATGGGGAGGCAAATAGTCTTTTACTGAGAAAAGTTTTGTCAATTCCATGGTACAGTCATTTCCAACATCTCTTCCCACCAATTCCACTTGGCCACTAGAAACCTGTAACTGCATCTAAGATTTCAAGGCAGGTTTGTTTCAAAGGGTGGCCTACATGGAAAGAACAAAATACAGGCATTTTATCTATGTATGCCATTCAAAGTGGTCCTGCTTTGGAAAGCAAAGATGGGGGAAATGTGTCAGAGTTGAAATTTTCTGTCTCTTTCCCAGACTGACTTAAGATTAATAGGTTTCTGCATGAATAATAATATTATAGCTCGATAGATAATAATACAGTAAAACCCACCATAATTCTGTAAGTGGGGTCCAAAAACATCAAGATCACCAGACTATTGTAAAGTTAATGAAATGATAAGGATGAACCTACTATGGGAAACTGCCAATCTCCTTATATCCAGAATTTCCAAAATGAGCCACATCACCACAGGGATTTCACAACTACCACTTATCTAACACTGATCTCATGTCAAGATTTACATTAAGGACTTTTTATTCTGTGCAGGAGATTTCTTTATTCTCCTTCTATAAATGAAGAAATTAGAATTCAGATAAGTTAAGAAATTTTCCCAAAGTCACACAACCTGAATATGGCAGTATAAAGCAAGAGCATAAGAAAATCTAGGCTCCAAATACTTGGCTTTAATCAATACTCTATCCTAACCCCTAAAGAACCATAGTCTATGGCCCCAGGTCTAATTAAGGCTCCATCTCTTGGTGCGATTAAGGTTTGTAACTTACTTTCTGCCTGAGTTGTCTCATGCTGGGTGAGGCTGATCCCACAAGTGGAAGTGATTCCAGCTTGGAGGGCAAGGAAAAGAATGGGGTTTGGCAGACTCTCACAGTAGCAGCAGGAAAACACCCTGGAATATTCTTCATTGTGTGGGATGACTGCTATGAATTGGCTTAATGAACTTCATAGCAGCTTACTTTGTCCTTTTTGACTCAACTAACATTTACTAAACACCTACTGTGTGCAAGACAAGAGGGGCAGGACCCTATAACCCTCAAATAGATCCAAACTGAATCAATAACTCTTGGCCACAATACAGGACAAACTTGTTGGATCCTGGACTTCTGTGAACGATTTCAACTTTATTTGGCATCTTCACTTCTTATTCTTGGCTCCCTTTCACCCAATGAAGCCAGACACAACAAACAACTGGCTACAGGCAGAATAAAGGCGAGCAAGCTGCTAGCGCAGGGAGGGGCACAGTTGTCCTGGCAGGCTGTCTGATCATGGCATAGGGAAGGTCTGGTGGCAAGAGATAGGCTGACTGGTAGCAACAGAGCAGTGTAGAAAGGAGCTGAGTTTGGCACATCCAGCTACTGAAATCAATGTTTGGGAACAATGAATAAGAGTCCATAGACTTGATTCATGCCATTCTCTCAATATGTCCCAAGCCTCTATTATGTGTGATGTACTGCGATACTGTGCTTAGCATTGGAAATACAGTAATAACTAAGATTCTTTCACCAATCAAGCCAGTAGAAATTTTCCTTCCCTTGGGCTCCAACAGTACTTTTTCAGGTGGTAGGATAGAATTGAGAATTTGTCATAGTTGGCTGCAAATAGCAAATATTTGTATACTTTTCTTACTCTTCAGAGCTATAGGTTTATTGAAGGCAGAGAAAGTCTCCCATTTATCTTTGCCCCCTTAACATAGAACCAAGACTAATATTTTGTTCATAGTAAAAATGCAATTGATGTTTGTTGAATTAAACTACAGGCTCCAACGTAGTGTAAGCTGTCATCTTCATCTCTCTCCTGAGCCACTGCAAACCAGCTCCTGACTGGTTGGTGGACTTTAATTCTTCATCCACACTCCTCACGGGGCCAGAGTACAGTGTAAAAGGTAAAACTTACCGCGACTTTTTTGCTTTACACCCCTCAATGTTTCCCCATTGGACTTACAATAAAATCAAAATTCCTTCACATGATCTACAAAGTCCAGTGTTTTCCAACCCATTCTGTGTCTCCAACCACATTCCATGACTCTTTCCTCATTGCTGTCAAAGGTCCAGCCATTTGTGTGAGTACGTTTTCTTCCCAGTTCTTCTAATTCTCCATTCAATTTATCACCTTTGTACATTCTGCTCCTTGTACATGAAATGCTTCCTCTATCTTTCCCGCTCACTCATCCTTGAGACCGCACCCCAAATGACATTTCCATTGACTTCCCCTAATATAAAATATATCCCTTATTCTCTCCATTGAACCTGATCTTTTCCTTCATGGCACTTAGTGCTTTTGTAATTATATATTTATTTGTGTGTTTATTTATTTGATGTCTCTCTAGGTCATTAAATTTTATGATTGATAAATGTAGTTTCCAGAGAATATTTCTTGACGGAATGAATGAATGATATTCTTCATTATCTCTTATCTAAAGACTAATCTTATTTTCATGCTGTCCCATTCACTAGAACTCGGATGTAATTCTCTCCACCTTCTGCAAAGTGCATACAATATACAGAATTGTAATGAAGAGAAGCTTAGTTTATGCCTGTGCTGTTTTGCATTACTAGGAGGCAGCTTCACTGTCATAGTCCTTCCCAGGAAATTCTAAGTCAGAGATGGGTAAAGTTTTTCTGTAAAAGGCCAAATACTAAATATTTTTGACTTTGCTAGCCATATGGTCTCTGTCGCAGCCACTCAGCTCTGCTGTTGTAGGGGGAGAACAGCCATAGGCAACATGTAAATGAATGAGTGTGACTGTATTCCAATGAAAATTATTTCCAAAACAGGTGGCAGGCTGATTTGGGCACACAGGCTGTAGTTTGCCAACCCCTGCTCTAAGTGATCAGAGACACAGCTTTAAATCACACAGCTATATGTCCTGGTTTATTGCAAAAGCCTCCTAACTGGGATTGGTCCTTTTTCACTTGTACCCCTGCCTTCTGTTCTCATCACAGCAACCAAGGTGATCTTGTCTGCTGGCCTCCCATCTCATTCCACATAAAAGACAAAGTCCTCACTGTGATCTACAAGGTTCTGTCTGGGCCTCACCATAATCTCTCTGAGTTCATCTCCTATCAGTCCTCCTTTCTTTTAGCCCACTCTAGCCGCTCTGGTCTTGGGCTGTTTCTTGAACACGTCAGGCAGGTTCCTGCCTCAGTGCCTTTGTAGTTAAAGTTCCTTCTGCCTGGAATAGTCTTCCAAGACATCCCAGCCAACTTCTTCACTTCTTTCTGGACATCTTCCAGATTTTTCTTAGCTACCCTATCTAAACTCTCCCACCCTAGGCTCTTATAACCATGCTTTTCTGCTTAACTTTTTCCTAATTCACCAATACATAGCATGTTATATATTGTGCTCATTCATCTTACTTATTGTTTGTCTTCTTTATTAGAATGTAAGACCCAGGAGAGCAGGGACTTCCTCTGTCCTGATTGCCACTGTATCCCTAATGCCTATAATAGTGCATAGTACATAGTATACACTCAATAAACATATTTTGAATGAAAGAATGAATGAATAAGTCCTCTTCCCTTCTAGGTTCTTCTATGCCTGAATCAAGACATCATCACAAGTAATTTTTTCTTTTCCTTTTAATATTTAAGAAAACTAGTCAAGTTTCTAGCTGAAAAAGTTTGTACACATTGTGCTTATCTTTGTGCTCAAATTAAGAATGCTTGTTAGCTGCATTTTAGCTACTTTTTGTCTTCTGAACTGACTCTCTCGACAGGATGGAACTAGAGGGTGGGAAATTAAGTTGCAGAGGTCAAAAAGAAGAAGTACCTTGTTTCTTAATTAAATGCATGCACAGAAATTGGTTATTGAGAAGTTTTGCACAAATTCTCTGGGTATTGGTGAGTGTGCTAACCAGACCCTTAGCGTGTGGGTGGTAATAATGCCAGAAAAACAATTCTTAGAGAACTCTAAGAAGAACAATCTATTTTAATAACTTTAAACAGAAAGCACTATGTGAATATATGTTTCCTTTGTACTTTGGAGCAAAGGAAAACGTCAATTTTTTTAAGATTCAAAAATGTGCATGGGTTATTTTTGAGCGTACGAAATTGGCTCAAGGTGAGACATATTTGAGTTACCCCATCAAAAGAGAAAAAGAAAGATTAGAATTTGGATTTATTTACATGTGATTAAAAGGGAATCAGAGTAAGGAAAATTAGTTGACAGTTTTTAAATTGGCTGCTTTCTTTGAAATAGAAGGTGAAATCATTGCTAATTAGTCTTCAGGCTGAAATCATCATTAATGCCTCCTATTTCTTTGTTAGTCCATATCCTCATTATCTTTCTGAGTTCTAGAATCATTTCCTGCATTTTCACTTTCCTATCTATTCATTTCCCTGAGCTCTTAGTTTCACCTCTGAGTGACATGCAGAACCTTGAACACAGTAGGTGAACAACAAATACCTGTGTCCCTGGATTCAAGTCTCTTGAATTCTTATTTAAGTAGTTCTTAAACATATGTCTTCTCTCAATGAGACTGTAGACTCCTCAAAAATAAGAAGTATCTGAACCTTCCTTCTTCTCTCATCTTCTGATACCCAGAACATACTAGCTACTGAATAATTAATTACCTGTTTAATGTATTTTTCTAAAAAGAAACATAGATGTACAGCAGATATTTAGGAATTAAAGGATTATAATTTTACAGCATTTAAAATGAAGTATTTCAGTAAAGCCTAGGGTGAGGGGAGCCAGAAGATGTTAATTCATCCAGAATCAGACAGGTTACTGTGTTGTTCCTGTTTTTGTTTTTAAAATCTTTAATTCCCCAGTGTTTTCACAATAGTAAGTCAGAAGCATGAGTTAAGCTAAGAAAATAACACTTACTTTAACTCTAGTTATTGACTTGCTCATACTATAATGGGTTATCTCCACTTACTGTACCTCAAGCTAGTAACAAATTTAGTCCTAAGAGAAGGAAGGAAGGAAGGAAGAAAAGAAGGAAGGAAAAAGGGGGGAAAAGGGGAAGGAAGAAAGGGGGGAAAATATTCTGATGGGAAGGAGGAAAAAAAGAAGCAGAATTTGCAAAATTAAACATGGAAACTATTTTCGTAGAACCTAAAAGGTAGAGTACAATATAATAATAATAATAATCAGAGTGATCTGTGAAAGGCTGAGATTTTATTCTGGTCTAAGAACCTAGCTCTCTGCTTCTTAGAGGTTAAGTATCCTCCAGGATTTCTCTCCTCCCATGCTTAACTGCCGCACATCTGCAAGGCACAGCATCTCTCTCTATCTCCCACCTGATTTCTCTCATGGGAAAACTAAATTAGTTTAAATCATGCGGGAGCATTATAAATACTGTTTGGTGATGAGAATAAATTGGATCAAATCACATAGGTACTTTCCTAAGTACTGACTGATGAGGAAGTTTCGATGTGCTGTAATTGATAAACAAAATGAAGGAGGTTACCTGGAAAGATCTGAGAGGTAGGAACAATTTTTGCAATTAAGAAATTTAAAAGGAAGAGAAGGGAACATTTTCAACACTGTTCTATGAGGCCAATATTACTGTTTCCAAAACCAGGCAAAGACATCACAGGAAAGAAAATTACAGACCAATGTCTCTTATGAATATAAATGCAAAAATTCTCGACAAAGTATTAGCAAACCAACTCCAGCAACATATAAAAAGGATTATACACTATGACTATGTGGACTTTATCCCATAAATGCAAAGGTAGCTTAACACCTAAAAATCAATCAATGCAACACAGGGTGTCAATAGAATAAAGGTCGAAAATTACATGATAATCTCAGGAGACATAGAAAAGGCATTTGACAACCTCCAATACCCTTTTATGATAAAAACACTCAACAAACTAGGAACAGAAGGGAACTACCTTAACCTGATAAAAAGCATCTAAGAAAAACTCAAAGCTAACATCATACTTCGTGGTGAATGCTTTTTCCCTAAGATCAGGAACGAGACAAGTACGTCTGCCCTCACCACTTCCATTCAGCATCACACAGTCGTCTTCCCTTATCCATGGGGGATATGTTCCAAGACCCCAGTGGATGCCTGAAATTGCAGAAAGTACCAAACCCTATATAAACTATGTTTTTTCCTATACATACAGGCCTAGGATAAAGTTTAATTTATAAAACAAGTACAGTAAGATTAACAATGATAACTTCTCTTTGGCGTGTCTGAATTGCCAGCATCACTACTCTTGCATGTCCGGGCCATTATTAAGTACAATAAGAGTTCCTTGAATACAAGCACTGCGATATCACTACAGTCAATCAGATAACCTAGATAGCTACTAAGTGACTATGGGTGGATAGCATATACAGCATAGATATGCTGCAAAAAGGGATGATTCATGTCCCTTGTGGGACAGAGCAGACGGTGCAAGATTTCATCACACTACTCAGAATGGCATGCAATTTAAAACTTAAGAATTGTTTATTTCTGCAATTTTACATTTAATATTTTCACACTGTGATTATCTACGAGTAACTGAAATCACAGAAAGTGAAACCACAGATAAGAGGGGACTACTGTGCTAGAAGTTTGAGCCAGGACAATTATGCAAGAAAATGAAATAAAAAGCATTCATATTGAAAGGACAAAGCAAAACTATCTCTATTTGGAGATGACATGTTCTCATTATAGAAAATCCTAAGAAATCCACCAAAAAGTAGTTGGAACTAATCAATGAGTTCAGCAAGGTTGCAGGATGCAAGATCAATATACAAAAATCTATGGTATTTTCACACACTAGAAATGAACAATCCAAAAAACAAAATTAAGAGAACAATTCCACTTAAAATAGCATCAAAAAGAATAAAATCTTTAGGAATAAATTTACCAAAATAAGTCCAAGATTAACTCTGAAAACTACACAACACTGTTGAAAAAAACTTTAAAAGACCTAAGTAAATGGACAGGTTCATAGATCAGAAGACTCACCTGTAAAGCTAGAGTAATGAGGACACAGTGGTGCTGACACAAGGATAGACATAGACCAGTGGAACAGAATTGAGACTATAGAAATAAATTCTTGAATTTATGGTCAATGGATTTTTGACAAAGATGCCGAGATCATGTAATGGGGAAAGAATAGTCTTTTCAACCAATAATACTGGGACAATTGCATATCCACATGAAAAAGAATGAAGTTGGACTTCGCCCTCACACCATAAGTAAAATTCAAAATGGGTCATAGACCTAAAGGAAAAACCTAAACTATAGATCTTTTAGAGAAAATATAGCAGTAACTCCTTATGACCTTGGTTAAGAAAGCCTTCTGAGATAGACACCAAAAGCAAAAGCAACAAAAGAAAATATGGATAAATTGGACTTTCTCAAATAAAAGTTTTGTGCTTCAAAAGATACCAGCAAGAAAGTGAAAAGGCAACTCACAGAATAGTAATTGCAAATAATGGGAAAATATTTGCAAATTATATATCTGATAAGAGATATTTGTCTAGAATATATAAAGAACTATTTCAACTTAATAATAAACAGATAATCCAATTAAAACAGCAGCAAAGGATTTGAATGGATATTTATCCTAAGAAGATGAACAAATGGCAAAAAAAGCATAAGCGTGATACTCAACATCATTTGTCATTAGAGAAATGCAGACCAAAATCACCATAAGCATGGCATATCTATTAGGATGGCTAAAATTAGAAAGTCAGACAATAACAAGTATAGACAAGGTTGTGGAGGTTTAGAACCCTTCATACATTGCTGATGGAATGTAAAATGATGCAGCTGCTTTGAAAAATAGTCTGGCAACGTTCATAGCAGCATTACTCATAACAGTCAAAAAGTGGAAATAACCAAAATGTCCATGAGTTGATGAATAGATAAATAAAATGTGGTATATTAATGCAATGGATTAATATCTGGCCATAAAGAGGAATGAAGTACTGATACTTGCTACAACGTGGATGAACCTTGAAAACTCTATGCTAAGTGAAAGAAGCCAGTCACAAAAGACTGTGTTTTGTATGATTTCATTTTTATGAAATGCCCAGAAATTAGACAAATCCGTAGAGACAGAAAGTAGATTAGTGGTTACCCAGGCCCAGGCCTTTAGGGGATGGAGATGGGAAATGAAGAGTAACTGCTAATGGATATAGGTTTTCTTTTGCAGGTGATGAAATGTTCTAAAATAGATTGTGGTGATGGTTGCACAGCTCTTTAATATACTAAAAATCATTGAATTGTACACTTTAAGTGGGTGAATTGTATGGCATGTATCTCAATAAAGTTGTTAAACACAAGAGGAAAGGATTCACCTTCCATTTCTTTTTTTCTATTTAATTTGCAAACCCCATTAGGATAACATGCAAAGTCACTTCAGCATACGTTTGATCTCCAGACTCATTTTCTGTACCCCATGAAATGAATTGAAACTCAGGAATCTTTAGCAGCTGTACAACATTACGCCTATGCTACATTTATGGAGCACTATAGAGTATTACTGTTTCCACAACCTTTTCACAAATACTTTCCCATTTGGTGGGGCCAGGGGAAATATTTGTATTCAATTTGTCAAAAGTATTTCCTAAGCATCTGTAATGATCATAGTACAGTGAAAGCTCAGGTGTTTGGGAGCAAAGAGACACTGGATGTTACTTCATATAGTTGGCAAAATATGTGAAACAACAAGAATGATAGAAGAGCAATAAAAAAAAGCATTTAATTATGTGCATTACATGGGAGAATCCCAGGATTTGTCGTATGTATGGTATTTTATAGACCTGCTTTGAAGGAGAGAGGCTCTCCTGGGTCTGTATCTACTTTGATGTTCTCCTTTAGTATTTTATCTCTTGTCTCTTGTAGGAACAAATACTCTTCCACTTATGGATACTTCTAGTCTTCTCCCTGAAGGAAGAATGTAAGAGGAGAACTTTCCATTTATTCATGCAAGCCCTTCACTGGATTCTTCTCCAGGGAGAAAAGTGACCTCTCTGATTGAAGAAATAGGGAGAATCTGACATCCAGTGGCCCTAAGGCCAGCAGGAACCTAAAAAGCAAACTTTTGTATTTTTCCCTCTTTCCTTCCCTCCTTCTCTTGTTCTTACTCCCCTTTATTTCCCTACAGTGGCATGGCCTCCCTCCTCTTACAAGGGATGCTGTCTTTCTGGAGTGATTTTGCCTTTAACTGAAAGGATGCTCACATCAGATTGGGAGGTAGAAGTCTCCATATCCTCCCTTATAGTTTTACTATAAGCAAGTTGACAAATTCATTGCTGCTTAGCTCTGGTCTTTGTGTTTATTTATGGGAACTTTTGAAAAGAAATGTGAGTGGTAGCATGGACACACTAAACTGACCCTGGATCTCCAGCAATACTTATGAGACATTCTGTTGCTGAACTCATGCTTCCATTCTTATTCAATAAGGAAAATTCCTTAGACACAGTATACGTTTTACAGTCTTGCCTAATTACTGTATATAGGAAATAATTGAGAAGCACAGAGTCAAGTCAAATAATAGGAATGGTAAACATTTTAAAAATTAATATTAGCCAAAAAGATTCTAGAAGTCATCTAAAATTTTAGATATGGGTTATGATAGCTTAAAATTGAGTTTAAAAATGTAAAATGCTATTTTGGAAGGATGAAATAATAACACATAGGAAAAGAAAATTGTAGCTTCAGGGGCCGGCCCCATGGCCAATTGGTTAAGTTTGTGCACTCCACTTTGGTGGCCCAGGGCTTCACCAGTTCAGATCCTGGGTGTGGACCTAGGACTGCTCATCAGGCCATGCTGTGGTGGCATCCCACATAGCAGAACCAGAAGGACCTACAACTAGAATATACAACTATGTGCTGGGGGGCTTTGGGGAGAAGAAGGGGGAAAAAAGAAGATTGGCAAAAGATGTTAGTTCAGGTGCCAGTCTTTAAAAAAAAAAAAATTGTAGCTTCAATGAGATGTATTTTTGACATGCCTACTCTGTATCTAGTAGCCAACTATTAAACTAGAGATGGGCTCTTTCATTGATCATCTCATAGATAATATATGGAAATCAGTCATCTCAACCAATCAACCCTCCTCTTTTTTGGGTGCTATGTGGTGGAGAATATATACCCAGGTAGCTAAACAAGAGTCAAATTTTCATCCTTATAAGTGGAGGTACAATATTTCCCAAAGTCCCTGGTAAAGCTGGAATGGAGACCTTATATGTGATCAGAAGCCAAGGTAGGGATCTCCACCTAACAAATCCTAAATCTAGATTTTTCCCCTCCTATCTGTAGAGAGAGTTAGGTCTTCAAGGTATCCCTCCTAAGATTTCCCTGTCAGTCAACTGCATGGAAAACTGTGGTTTGCCTCACAAATACAGGGAGCGTGTCAGAGAACAACATTAAGAGTTGGACACCCTGCCTCCATTTAGAACAACAGAGCCAGGAGTGCTTCCTGTTTGGACTGATAAAGCTGAGGGCAAGCCCTAACCTTTCTGACTTATTGATTATACAAGTAGTACAGGAAAGAGTTGGGGTTCAGCTTATTTATTGTTTTAGTAAAATAGTAGCCACCCCATTGATAAGTTGTCACAAGTGTTATCAGGCTCTCCTCATCAGATCAGCTATTCCCAGTGCTTGGAAAAGGAGTTAAAGAGAAGAAGGAAGAAATGTAAATATACTCTCCAGTATTACCCAAACGAGAGCTGAGTGGGAATCTCCTCTTCGTGGAAACATGAGAAGTAGGGAACAAGTACCCCCCTCACCAACATAGTAGAACATCAGAAATCTTGGAAGCTCAGAGACACACATCCATTCCTAAATTTTACAGTAAATATTTACCAAATGCCAAGTGCTGCCTAAGGAAATAATGACACACGTAAGAATCAAAGGAGGACACAGCCACTGCCCTCAAGATCATGGTCTACTCACACTGGGTCAGAGGCTGAAGACTTGGGTTCTGGTCCTAACTACCAAAAGAACTCTGTAAACTCTGCATGTCCATGAATCTTCTGAGTCTCCATTTCCTAACCATTAAATCAGAGGGAAAAAATAATGAGTCTGCCTCACAAGAAGTTCATGAGATTCATATACAATGGTATTTCTCAGGATCCTTGTACATATCTCCTCCTTACTGGGTTTTCCTTTGTACCCAGCCTACTTTGTCAATACACATCCATTTTAGGAAAGGATATGAAAAACTCATTCACCCAAAGGAGTAAAGAACTACTATGTTTACAAGTCGATCTTCCCAGAATTATTTCTTTTTTCATGGAAGACTAACTCCTTAAGTTAAATACTAAAATAATTTCCATGTAGTAACATTCTTTCCTAGTGCTGTTCTAAGGTGGCAGGCAAATCAGGCCAGCCCTGCTGCATGGAGAGCCAGTATAGAAAATCTATATCTTTTTGTGTGTGCAAGTGTTAGTTCATTCACAGACTTTGTAAACCTATCCAAGAAGCATTCCTAGGATACTCTGCCTCATGAGAGAGAAATGGGTCTTTCCTTTGAGGAACTCCACAGTTGGTGAGGACAGGCTTTGTACAATATGGACTTGACCCCATCTGTCACAGAAATCACCCCAACCATCAAATTAGAAGAGAATGTCATCACCCACTGCAGTACAGGAGATGGAAGGAGTATAACAATTCACAACATTTAAATATCAAAACTGCTACTGCATTTCCTAACTGCAATTAAGAGATGATGACAGGACTTACTATTTGTTACTCCTTGTAATGCCTTAATCTGCATTTGAGCTTAGCAAGTTTAGCTACAAAAATTTTATCAACACTAGACAAAAAATATTCCGTAGTGACGTCAACATCATGGTGGAGTGAGCTTCCCCAGTAATGTCTCCCCTCCAATGTACTACAAAAACGACATTCACACTCCAAAAGAGGACATCCAAACACAACACAAAAAACGCCAGAGAGACTCACACAGCCATACGATGAAGGACGGAGAGGCTGGAGGCCCCCTCAGAGGAGGAGGAACAGGGTAAAAGAAAACTTTGCTTCCTCCCCAGAAGACTGCAGTCCAGAGCCATGGGAGGCTTCCAAGAGGGAAGGAACAGGGGAAGGGACATTCATTCATGGAAACTTCAAGGATCCCTGGTGGGCCCTTATAGCCTAGAAGGAAGCCCTCTACTGGGGTGCAAGCTTTCGTGGGGGGTGACCTTATTAAGTCAATACCTCAGGAGAGCAGATAGCAAGAGCAAAGCGGCAGGAGAAAGCACCCCTCCCCCCAACCACCTAGTGTGGCTCCACTCCCCCGCATCTCGGCTAAAGGCAAAGGGCTCAGAATATGTGGCCATTGACCCCCACCCAGTGGTAATAGGCAGTAACTGCAACCAAATAACACCAGGAGGCCAAAAAACAGAGCAACTCCCTCTTGCAATGTCAAACATTATTTTAGATCTCCAGACCAGAGAGAAAATGATAAGTACCCAGAAATCAGTCCTGAGGACACAGAAATATGTAATCTAAATGACAAAGAAGTCAAAATAGCTATCATCACACAACTCAACAAGTTAAAAGAGAATGTAGGGAAACAATTCAACAAGTTTGGGAGTTATTTCATAAAAGAGGTTGAAACTATAAAGAAGAATCAATCAGAAATATTAGAGATGAAAGAAACAATGGAAGAAATAAAACAAAACATAGAATCCCTGAACACTCGAGTGGACGTCATAGAGGAGCATATCGGCATAATCAAAGATAGACATGTTGAAATGCTTCAGATAGAGGAGGAGAAAGAACTAAGACTAAAAATAAATGAAGAAAGTCTCCAAGAAATATCTGACTCAATTAGGAAATGTAACATGAGAATTATAGATATTCAAAAGGAGAAGAGAAGGAGACTGGAGCAGAAAGCTTGTTCAAAGAAATAATAGCAGAGAACTTCCCAAACATAGGGAAAAAGATGGAAATCCATGTGGAAGAAGCTATCAGATCTCCTAAATGCATCAATGTAAAAAGTTCTACTGCAAGGCATATGGTAGTGAAAATGGCAAAAGTGAATGACCAAGAAAGAATACTAAGGGCAGCAATGCAGATGAAAATAACCTACAAAGGAACCCCTATCAGGCTTTCAGCATATTTCTATGCAGAAACCTTACAGGCTAGGAGAGGCTAGAATAACATATTCAAACCATTGAAGGACAAAAACTTTCAGTCAAGAATATTCTATCCAGTGAACATATCCTTCACATATGATGGAGAAATAAAAACTTTCCCAGACAAACAGAAGCTAAGGGAGTTCATAGCCATGAGACTCCCACACACACAAGAAATCCTCAAGAAGCCCCTCATACCTGAAAAAAAAAAGAGGGAGAAAGAGCTTACAAAGCACAGAGTAAGGAGATAAATAGGTAGACAGAATCAGAGCAGCGTAGCAAATACTCAAGTATAACATTAAAGACAAAGGGAAGGAAAACACAAAACAAACATAATCTTGTCATTTTAACCACAAACTCATAGCATGAGATGGAATAAGATGTGAGAAAAACAACTTAGGAGGGGAAGAGGAAAGGGACTGAATCAGTTTAGTCTAAGGACATAAGAGGCCATCAGAAAAGGAACTATCTTATCCACAAGATTTTTTCTTTAAAGATTTTATTTTTTTCCTGTTTCTCCCCAAAGCCCCCCAGTACATAGTTGTGTATTCTTTGTTGTGGGTCCTTCTAGTTGTGGCATGTGGGACGCTGCCTCAGCGAGGTTTGATGAGCAGTGCCATGTCCGCGCCCAGGATTCGAACCAACGAAACACTTGCCTGCCTGCAGCGGAGCGCGCGAACTTAACCACTTGGCCACGGGGCCAGCCCCTCCACAAGATTTTTAATACAAACCTCATGACAACCACTAAACAAAAAAGCAGAAGAGAGACACAGATAATAAATAAGGAGAAAACAAAGAAGCACAACATAAAAAACTACACACCTCAACTGGTAGACCAAAATACACAAGATGAGAAACAAAGGAAATCCAGGAGAACTGGAAAACAAGTGATAAAATGGCAGCATTGAGTCCTCATATATTGATAATCACGCTAAATGTAAATGGATTGAATTCTCCAATAAAAAAACACAGAGTGGCAAGATAGAGTAAAGAACAGGACCCAAGAATATTCTGCCTCCAGGAAACACATCTCAGCTCCAATGACAAACACAGGCTCAGAGTGAAGGGATGGAAGATGATACTCCAAGCTAATAGCAAACAAAAGAAATCAGGTGTTGCCATACTTATATCAGACAAAGTAGACTTCAAGATAAGACAGGGAAAGAGAGACAAAGAGGAGCAGTATATAATGATCAAAGGGACATTCCATCAAGAAGACATAACACTTGTAAATATAGATGCACCCAACACAGGAGCACAAAAGTACATACAGCAACTATTAACAAACCTAAAAGAAGATATTAATAATAACACAATAATAGCAGAGGACCTCAACACTCCACTCACATCAATGGATAGATCATCCAGACAGAAAATCAACAAGGAAACAGTGGAAGTAAATGAAAAGCTAGACCAGTTGGACTTAATAGACATATATAGAACCCTCCATTCAAAAACAGCAGAATACATTCTTCTCAGGTGTGCATGGAACATTCTCAAGGATAGACCATATATTGGAAAACAAGGCAAGCCTCAATAAATTTAAGAATATTGAAATAATAGCAAACATCTTTCCCAATCACAGTGCTATAAGGCTAGAAATTAATTACAAGAAAAAAAGCTGAGAAAGGGACAGAGATGTGGAGACTAGACAACATGCTATTGAACAGCAATGGATCATTGAAGAAGAAATCAAAAAATATCTGGAGACAAATGAAAATGAAAACATACCATACCAATTCATATGGGAAGCAGCAAAAACCATAGTAAGAGGGAAATTCATCACAATACAGGCTCACCTGAACAAACAAGAAAAATCCTAAATAAGCAATCTCAAACTACACCTAATTGAATTAGAAAAAGAACAAACAGAGCCCAAAGTCAGCAGAAGGAAAGAAAGAATAAAAATCAGAGCAGAAATAAATGCTACTGAAACAAAAAAGGCGGTAGAAAGGATCAATGAAACAAAGATCTGGTTCTTTGGAAGAGAAATAAAATTGACAAACCCCTAGCCAGACTTACAAAGAAAAAAAGAGAGAGAAAGCTCAGATAAATAAAATTAGAAATGAAAGAGGAGGAATAACAAGGGATACCACAGAAATACAACGGATTATAAGAGAATACTATGAAATACTATATGCCAATGAAATGGACAACCTAGAGGAAATGGATAAATTCGTAGACTCTTACAACCTCCCAAAGCTGAATCAAGAAGAAATAGAGAATCTGATAGACTAATCACAAGTAAAGAGGTTGAAACAGTAATCAAAAGCATCCCAAAGAGTAAAAGCCCAGAACCAGATGGCTTCCCTGGGGAATTCTACCAAACGTTCAGAGAGGATTTAATACGTATCCTTCTCAAGCTATTCCAAAAAATTAGGGAAAATGGAATGCTTCCTAACACATTCTATGAGATCAACATCACTCTGATACAAAAGCCTGACAAGGACAACACAGAAAAGGAAAACTATAGGCCAATGTCGCTGATGAACATAGATGCAAAAATCCTCAACAAAATATTGGCAACCCAAATACAGCAATACATGAAAAAATCATACATCATGATCAAGTGGGATTTATACCAAGGACACAGGGATGGTTCAACATCCTCAAATCAGTCAATGTGATAACCACATTAACAAAATGAGGAATAAAAACCACGTGATCATCTCAATAGATGCAGAGAAAACATTTGACAAGATCCAAGTTATTTACGATAAAAACTCTTAACAAAATGGGGATAGCAGGAAATTACCTCAACATAGTAAAGGCCATATATGACAAGACAAACCCACAGCTAACATCATACTCAATGGGGAAAAACTGAGAATAGGAACAAGACAAGGATGCTCACTATCGCCACTCTTATTCAACATAGTACTGAAGGTTTTGGCCAGAGCAATTAGGCAAGAGAAAGTATTAAAAGGAATCCAAATAGGGAGTGAAGAAGTGAAACTTTCACTGTTTGCAGATGACACGATTTTGTATATAGAAAACCCTAAAGAATCCATCGGAAAACTATTAAAAATAATTAACAACTACAGTAAAGTGGCAGGGTACAAAATCAACTTACAAAAATCAGTTGCATTTCTGTACTCTAATAAGGAACTTACAGAAAGAGATCTCAAGAGCATAATTTCATTTACAATCGCCACAAAAAGAATAAAGTATCTAGTAATAAATTTAACTAAGGAGGTGAAGGACTTACACAATTAAAACTATAAGACATTATTGAAAGAAATAGATAATGACATAAAGAGATGGAAAGAGATTCCATGAGCATGGATTGGAAGAATAAACATAGTCAAAATGCCCATATTACCCAAAGCAACCTACAGATTCGATGCAATGTCAATCAGAATCCCAATGACATCCTTCATGGAAATAGAACAAAGAATCCTAAAATTCATATGGGGCAACCAAAGACCCCGAATTGCTAATGAAATACCGAGATAAAAGAACAAAGCTGGAGGCATCACAATCCCTGACTTCAAAATGTGCTACAAAGCCATAGCAATCAAAACAGCATTGTACTGGTACAAAAACAGACACACAGATCAATGTAACAGAACTGAAAACCCAGAGATAAAACTGTACATCTTTGGAAAGCTAATCTTTGACAAAGGTGCCAAGAACATACAATGGAGAAAAAACAGTTTCTTCAATAAATGGTGTTAGGGAAACTGGACAGCCACTTGCAAAAGAATGAAAGCAGACCATTATCTCAAGCCATACACAAAAATAAACTCAAAATGGATCAAAGACTTGAAGATAAGTCCTGAAACCATAAACCTCCTGCAAGATAATATAGGCAGTACACTCTTTTATATCAAATGTGAAAGGATCTTTTCGAATACCATGTCTTCTCAGACAAGGGAAACTAAAGCAAAAATAAACAAGTGGGAGTTCACCAGACTAAAGAGCTTCTGCAAGGCAAAAGAAACTGGGATCAAAACAAAAAGACAACCTACCAATTGGGAGAAAATATTTGTAAATCATCTATCCAATAAGGGGTCAATCTCCATAATATGGAAGGGACTCACACAACTGAACAACAAAAGCAAACAGCCCAATCAAAAAATGGGCAGAGGATATGAACAGACATTTTTCCAAAGATATACAGATGGCCAATAAATACATGAAAAGATGTTCAACATCACTAATCATCAGGAAAATGGAAATCAAAACTATACTAAGATACCACCCTATGCCTGTTAAAATGGCTATAATCACTAAAACTAAAAATTACAAATGTTGGAGAGGGTATGGAGAAAACGGAACCCTCATACGCTGCCGGTGGGAATACAAACTGGTGCAGCCACTGTGGAAAACAGTATGGAAATTCCTCAAAAAACTAAAAATAGAACTACCATATGACCCAGCTATCCCATTGCTGAGTATCTACCCAAATAACTTTAAATCAACAATCCAAAGTAACATATGTACTCCTATGTTCATTGCAGCACTATTCACAATAGCCAAGACATGGAAACAGTCCAAGTGCCCATCGACTGATGATTGGATAAAGAAGATGTGGTATATATATACAATGGAGCACTACTCAGCCATAAAGAAGACAAAATCATCCCATTTGCAACAACATGGATGCACCTGGAGGGAATTATGCTAAGCAAAATAAGCCATACTGAGAAAGACAAACACTAGATTATTTCACTCATATGTGGAACATAAACAAACACATGGACAAAGAAAATAGTTCAGTGGTTACCAGGGGAAGGGGGGTGGGGCGTGGGCCCAGTGGGTGAAGGGGAGCACTTATGTGGTGACAGACAAGAAATAATGTACAACTGAAATCTCACAGATGTAAACTATTATGAACTCAAATAAATAATCAAATGTAAAAATAAAATAAATAAAAATATTCGTTTAATACCTGCTACATCCATGACATTGCTGGGTACTGAGGGGCAAACAAAAATGAAGACATGCTCCTTGATTTCAAGGCATTTTCACCGCTATCTAGTACTTCAGATGGAATTCTATGCAGATGTCTTCAAACAAACAGTGAAAGTAATAAGATGATTGGCCTGGAGAGGATGGAAGGTACCATGCTACTGTTTCCAGTATTTAAAATCTGGGTATGTGACAGAATAACTGGCATATATTTCAAAGAATACAATTGGGAAGAAACTTCGGAAGTTTCAGGATGACTAATTTCAACCCTAAACATGGAAGAACTTTACAAATTCCAGGAAGCCTCAGGGCAGGATATGCACTTGTTGGACTTGTGGAAAGAATACACACATCAGGGGGAAAGCTGGGCATGCTGTCATGTAGTACTATGATTTGTATGCGGTAGGTTCTTAATTAATATCTGCTGATTAGTTGATCAGTTTCTTTGAGAAGCGTGCTATTTTATTGAAGATTCCCATTCCAGTGTTAATAAGTCTACCCCTTGAGAAATCACAGAAGGTGTCAAGAGATAATAAATTTTACAAGCTGCTGACATCCTTTCTCTTTATTTAACGTTTCTAGGCCCTGAATTGTTGTCAGTTAATTATAGGTAAAAATGTTCTGAAAATAAATAATATGAACCTGTTTTTTTGTTTTGTAATTGCTGAAATAGCTCTAGAGTTTTCATATATATCTAAGGATTAGAACTTCCTGCTGGTCATATGGCCAAAATTCAAACGTCCCTAGGGTCTAGTTAGCTATTTTATAATCAAAGTTATCTAGGAGGGTTTTCATTTGACTGTTCCTTATTATTGTTTGTTGGTTAATCTTTGGCAAATGGAAATGGGCAGGAGAAAATCCATGAGGATTCTCAAGATAGAAAGATGGAGTAAGATTTATCACAAGAGGACAGTAAGAGTTTCCTACAATTTTTATTTACTGAAGCTGTTTGGTGGCCTAGCATTTTATCATGAGTAGCTGTCATTTCTGTTGATAACTTCAAGAATGAAACATAGAAGTGTGTTGTAGCACACTGTGAGCGTAGAGCTAAAACCCCAAGGGAATGTTCACCCATAAACAAAAAAGGATGGCTAATATTTATTAAGTGTTTCATAGTGACAAGGACCATGGTAAACACTTTATGTGGATTACCTCATTTATTATTCTCAGCAACACTGTCAGGTAGGTGCCTGCGTTCTGTTCTGTGTGTAAGGAAATCAACCTGGAGAAGTTGTTGTTGAAGATATCCAGGTGGGGAGTAATGCAGCTGGGGTTTGAACCTGGGCATGAATACTAGAGCTTGTATGTGGGACCCTTTCTGCCAGGCTGCTATCTGCCCCGTCTGCTGTCCCCTATCGCCTGCCTTTGGGAATGAACATCTAAGAATTTCTGAGATAACTCCCATTTATCAATTTATGCTATGGTAAAGCCAAACCAAACTGTGGACCACTGAAAAGGGACAGATAATGGGAAAATATAGTGAGAAGAGGGCCTTTTCAACTGAAAAGGAAATCTGTACTCATCAGGGATATATTCACATGACGCCAGTTCTGTCACTTTGAGAGGACTCTCTGGAATAAGGTCTCTTTGCAGTCTCTTTGCAACCCCGGCTGATGGAACTCAGCCGGCTTCCTAGCAGCTCTGCTGTGTTCTCCTCCTGGAAGCGCCTGGTTTGCTCTGTGAGTCGCAGGATAAATTAGGGGCCAGAAAGCTCCTTTTCAGCTTCTCTTCTGCTAAGTGGGAGCAACTCTATTTGCTTATTCTGAATAAGAACACATGTGTAAGAAATGCCACAATTAGGTGAATCCAGTTAGCCAAAATCCTTTATTAATCAGCATTTTTCCACAGTTAACCTCAAAAACAAAAAAGGGAAATTCCAAAATAATAATCAAAGAAGATAACTTTTAAACTCTGCTGTAGCCCTGGTACACATTCAACCCAAATTCCCACACTTCTACAACTATACGATATTATTCGATAATAGCCCACGTTTGTGAAAGCACTAATCGTGTGCCAGATGTTAGTAGTAAGAGTGTCTGGGTTCCCTTTATCATGAGAAGCCTTGGAAGTGGATATTGCTGTTCTCTCCATTTTACAGATCAGCAAATCTAGCCATGAAGTTGTTAGTTTGCCCCAGTCCGTACATCTAATAAATGGTAGTAAGGAAGCTTAAATCCACAGAACTCAATGCTTTAACCAACATGCCATGTTGCCTCCTGATGATCGGTGCATCATAAAATGATGACTCTGAAGTATATTATTTAGTAAATAATAGTGGCTAACATTCATTGAGTGCTTCCTGTGCGCCAGGCACTGCTCTAAGCACATTACAAGCATTATCTCATTTATTCTTCACATTAACCCCTTAAAATCAGTGCTATTTTTATGACCATTTTCAAGACTAGGAAAGTGAGGCATGTAGAGGTTAAACTGTTTCTTCCTTCTGCACCCACCACACATGACACGGTGATGGAGCCTAACTCCAGCGTACATCCTTTTAATTGCTACACACACTGCCTTTTCTTTTTCTTTCTCCCTCTCTCATTTTTTGTTGTTGTTTTTTGTTGTTGTTTTGTTTTTTGGTTTAGGGACTGGATGCAGAAGAGGAATACAGGTCTAATGCATTTTAGAAAGATCTTCTCCAATAAAGTTAATCAACCAATGAAAGTTGAATCAAAAAGGAAGTTCTGGTTGATTAATTTAATGACTGTTCAAGTGATCAGATGATCCAATTCCCGAGCTTTCTGGTTAATTGAGTTTCCACTGGCTTCAGGCCATTCTTTTCAGAGAAAATTCCAGCCATGGGTGTTTTTATTTCATCTTCATTTGTGAGAAAGGCAGCAGAACGTTCAAGGACACTCCCAGAAAACTTGCCATTTGAAGCATTACACTTTTATTAAGGATTTGTACTACAACTTTCCATATTTTCTCTTGAATGATATTTACTAGAAACCAAAACTGTGCATAATTTAAATTTGCTAACTAAGATTCCTTTCATTTCAAACATCTTTCCTCATGATTGAATCAGACATTTTAAAAGCATTCTCCAGATCTTGGTATTACAGAAATCCTAAGTCATCACCACTTTTACTCTTTATAGGAGAGAAGATCCCCAAAGCTTGTAATTAGTGAACTGTTAAATTCAGACATATAGATGTGATGTGGTTTTCAAGTGGGATAAATTGGAGTTATTAAGCTTCAAAGGGATGACATTTTACCATATTTTCCTAATGGGAGGCACTTGGGAAGTAGCCTTCAAATAAGTTAATTAATTTTTCTCACTAATTTTTGTTCTTTTAATGTCTTTAGTTCAGTAAACACTAAGATTATCTTAATTTTTATTCCTACAAGTTATTGCATTTATTATTTTCTTCCTTTATATGACCCCTTGTTCTAGGCCTTGATTTTTTAAGCATATGCTTGTGTACAGTTTATAAACTACCAATCCACTTCTCTTGACAATTGTAAGATTTTCAGCTTGACTACCCATATTTCCATTCATTGCTCTTCTCTGCTTAAAGCAATGACTTTTTAGTTCCACACGGCTCCTCTTCCCTTCTTCTAAATTAATATCCATGTTATCTTCCTCTCAGAACATCTTCCCACATCCCATATGCCCAAGTGGCATTCTCTTTTCAGGGAGAACACAATTAAAATATTACTTCCACCAGGAAGCCATCCCTTTTACTAGTGACATGGTATGGAAATTCAAATCCTCCAGGGATTAATTCTCACCCAAAGTGCCTGTTCTAACTCCTACACTCAAAGAAATCAACTTATAAAGTCAACAACAATAGCAAAAGTTTTAATTTATTTCATTTTCTAAAAATATTTATTTGTTATAAAATATCAATGCCCTCTAGCCAAAGACCACCAGGAATACTGCTATAATTGAACAAATTTGGGTTTATTGAATCATTGCAATGAGGAAGAACACATGCCACTGGGGACCATGGAGCATTTCAGGGAAAAGGTGTTGGAATGGACTTAGTACATGATTTTGCAAGTGTTTGGTGATTTGGAAGAAGGTTCAAGGCAGCATGGTTGGTTGCTGTGAAGAAGAGAGGGTAGTTCTATGATCATTATCTTAATTCTTAGACCTAGAAGGCGAGAAGACCAGAGGAAGACTAAAGAAGCAGCAATCACTCCTACTGTTCTTCTTTTTTTAAAGATTGGCACCTGAGCTAACATCTGTTGCCAATCTTCTCTTTTTATTTTTCTTCTTCTTCTCCTCTCCAAAGCCCCCAGCACATAGTTGCATATTCTAGTTGTGAGTGCCTCTGGCGTGCTATGTGGGATGCTGCCTCCGCGTGGCCTGATGAACGGTGCCATGTACACGCCCAGGATCTGAGTTGGCAAAACCCTGGACTGCTGAAGCGGCGCGTGTGAACTAACCACTCAGGCACGGGGCCGGTCCGTCTCCTGCTATTCTTGACAGGAGGATATTTGGTCCATTTTATGTTTGGGACATTTGCATTTTGTTTGTGCTCAGTCATAATGAAGGAGTGATCTTGTTTTGTCTGCATCCATCTCAGTCACAAAGTGGTCCTGTCTGAGGCTTTTCAGTCAGACTGTCTGTGGTCAACCAGATAACACTAAACCCAGGTGTGAGTGCCAGACCAGATCCTGGCAGCACCAAAGCCTACTTGACAGCACCCAACTGTCAGGGCTGCTTTTTTCTCTCTCAAAAACAAGGTATATTCATTTCATAAAACTTGAAAGACATGGAAAGCATTGAGAAGACAACAAAAAGCTTCCTGGGAGGCTTTTTTCCCTGAATAGGAATACCAGGGAGAGGGAGAGAATAAGAAAGCAAGCCGTCATGTGTGTGCTGGCTCTGCAGTGGTCCTTCAGCTCTTGGCAGCCCTGAGGTCCGGCCGCAAGGAAAGCTGAAAAGAGAGCACCAGGGATCCCCCCCTTGAAAGCCAGCTCAGCTGCGGAGGTAAAGATAGTAGTAACCAAGCTGCATTCAGAAGGTGGCATTCCAAGTCAAGTGATTTGGAACATTCTCCACGGCAGACATCCTGCAGTTGCCAGTCCTGAGCTTTTCCAACCAAAGTAGTACTTACTGTGTGCCAAGCACATGTATTAACTTATCTAAAACTCATAACAATCCTAAGAGGTGGGACCCATTGTTATCTCATTTTACGGATGAGGAAACTGAGATGTGGAGAACACCCCATCTCCTATTTAGGACACACGCCCATATATATACTGGATTTTTAAAAATTTAACTTTATATAGAACTAAAAAATAAATTGTCAAAAATGATGGAATGCAAACTGTGGAATGAGACTATATGACCTTGTTTATACATTAAGATATGTAGAACGTATACAACTGCTCTGAAAATAGCACAATGAGAATATGTTATTAAATTCCATTTGTTCTTATTAGGGGCCTTATAAAATCCTCTAACCTCCTGTGAAGTGCTAACGGATGAATGTCTGTTCAGATTCATTCTGAATTCTTTTCCTTGCAATACCTTGCCTCTTTGATCTGTGTTTTACCCTGCCTGATTCTGTCCTGGGATGAGTGTTTCAAGAGAAATCACTTGCTGTGTAAGGGTACAATGGAATTCGACGTTCCCTCACTGCACAACACCATCACAGGTTTCCACATAAAACCATCAAATATGCTCCTGGCAAGAGCAGGTTGGAGAATTCCTGTTGAATAACTTCCTGCCCTATGTCTTTGTGGGCTACATAGGTACAAAGAAGCAAAAACCTTGGCCATCTTTTATGAAAGGAGCTTGATAGTCACCTATTTATTCTAGATGAGAGTTAATTAAAAGCAGTCAGTCTACAAATGCACACTGGTCACTACCTGTAGGTTAAACATTATAGGGATTAGAAAATATCTAAAAAATCCATCATCTCTTGGGGAACAGGAGTGACTTATGGACCTATTTCTACCCTGCCAAATAGCAAGTGAGAGCAAGCTCCTTTATTTCATATTCCACTTCCTATAGACATTTATAAAGCTCAATGAGACAAATTAATGAATTACATGCTAATTTTGCAATTGGACATCGTTGATATCTATCACCACCTCTGCCACAGAATCACTGAGTAACACTCAGCAAGCATCCTCAGTAAAATGAGGCAAACTCTATTTTACAAAATCTTATGGCGAATAGAGGGCTGTTAATAATAATCATTGAAAGGACATTGAAAAATATCTTTAAAACTAGACACAGATTGGGGGCTGGCCCCGTGGCCGAGTGGTTAAGTTTGCGCGCTCCGCTGCAGGCGGCCCGGTGTTTCGTTGGTTCGAATCCTGGGCACGGACATGGCACTGCTCATCAAACCACGCTGAGGCAGCGTCCCACATGCCACAACTAGAAGGACCCACAACGAAGAATATACAACTATGTACTGGGGGGCTTTGGGGAGGAAAAGGAAAAATAAAATCTTTAAAAGAAATAAAAAAAATAAAAAAATAAAAAAAAAAACTAGACACAGATTGTGGCCAATTCAGTTTTACAAATATTTATTGAGCACCAGTAAGTGACAAATAATTGTAATACAAAAGTGAAACAAGTTCTTGCCCTAGACAGTGAGGACCTTATAGATTTACATACAAGACAGGCCCACTGATGGATAATTTCAGTTGGGTGTAGTAGGAAGCGTTATGATATGTGTTGTAGGGGAGGCTTCTAAGCAGATGAGTTAGAGATAAAGAGGGCAAGGGAAAGGTGTTAGAGATGTGGGCATGTTTGAGTGGTGTCTTTAAAATATAAGTAGGAATCAGCCAACTGAAGAGAAAGAACAATGGATAAACATCTCTTATAATGCCAAACAAGTGAACGATAACTCAAAATGCTGGTTCGATATCCAGATTTTTTTGTTAGCTGCTTTACTGGTTCAGTTAACTGGAATTTTATATTTTTTATTCATTATTCATTCATCTGGTTGACACTGGGAAGTCACATAGCCTAAATGCCCAATAGGAAATCAAAATGCTGTTTTCTCCCTGAGCTCAATGGTAATTTCCACAAATTTCCACAATCACAGAAAGCATAGCTAACCAAAGCAGAAATAACTCCTAAAAGTAGAAAGCTTTCTCTGGAGTGGATGCTAAGAAGGAGTATTATTTCTACCTCTATTTCTTATGTCACTGAAACAGGAGATGTCAAGCTCTCACGACCTGCTGAGAGCTTAACACGTTCAAGTGTAGGGAGATCCACTAGTATATCTTCTTGAGGCAAATGAAGAGAATTCTAATTCAGCTGATTAGAAAGAATCAGAAATTCACAGATGGTGCTTATTAGAGCAAAATATCAAAGAAAAACCCAGTAGGGAGTGCTAATTGAGTCAGTTACAATTAGTTCTGATTGGATTTGGTCCTTATAAAAACTACTTTCTTTGGAGTCCTGGTTTTTGGAGAGATTGGGTTTGGGATTAAAATGGCAACTGTAAAATTTGTATTGGGTTTCCGGAAGGACAACGTTGCTTTGAAAGAAGTCACTTTAGGCCTAGCCATGTCACCAGAGAGCTTTCCTACAGCACTGTAAGGTGCAATCACAGTGTAGAAGTTCACTCTGGAAGTGCAGGAGTTTAGAGAAATGTTCTTAAATGTGGGTTGGAATCAGTTCTCAGAGACGATCCATCTTACGTTAGAAGTCATCTTTATTTGTTGTACAGGGATTACTAAGGCTCAAATGGAATTATAACCAGTTCTGAATATTGTTCAGTTCACTTAAGACTGAAATTAGTTTTATTTGGTAATAAAAATATATGTTTTTTGTAATTTTAACCATTTAAAATATTTCCTCTGGCTGATTGCACTATGTCCAAAAGAAGAATCTACATAATCTTTCTTTTTTCATATTTCTCAATGGCCAATAGAAGAACTTTATTGCTAAATAGGGTATGTTAGCAAGGTGGCATGTAAGTTTTCCTTGTTATTGCACAATGCTTCCATTTACTTTCATTTAGAAAGAGGTCTTCCCAACAACATCCGTGAAGACTTTTGAAATATTCAATACACACACGTACACACACAAATCTTTTATTTCTATTCGTTTCCTTTCTTGAATTTTTCCCGCAATTCCAACTGTCCAAATCATTTTTACTCCGAAGAGTTCTCTCTCTATTCTTTCATGAAACTTTGCCAACAGAAATATTAGTTATCCAATAATGTCCCAGGGAAGCTACTTATTATATTATCCTAAGATAGTTTGCAAATGTATACTAATATAGTGGAAGGAAATCATGATAAAAGTTTGGCGGTCACCTTTTGGAACATTAAATAAAATGTATATTTCAGACAATAGGTTAACCTACTGTACCAGCAAGCTAATCTCTGCTGAGAGAAAAAAATCAATTATAAACATTAAAAACACAGCTACCGCCTCTGAATTTACAGGTTTGTGCCTTGGTTAATGTTATTCCATCAGCCTGGACTGCCATTTGCATCACCCTCTGCCTACTAAAAGCTTTTGGAGCTTTTCCTGACCCCTCAGAAAGAACCGGCTATATTTTCACAGTACACAGCATACATCTCTACTTAGCAAGAATGTGATTCTTCCTTATATGTCAGTTAACTGCTTACAAATATATCTCCCACCAGTCAGGAACTTGAATGGAGTTGTTCATAAGACAAACTGGGGCTTTAGGTGAAGATTAAGAATTTTGGTGGGAATGGGACAGAAGCAAAGAACCATCAGAACTGGGGTACCAGAAAGCAATATAATGGAATTAGTTCAGGTCGCTCGATGGGGCAAGTCACACTCATATTTGTTCCATGCATCATCATCTGAGTTGGTGGGCCACCTGTCTTTTGATTGGATACCAGAGTCTTGGTTTCAGGTGTATTGTTTGAATTGGAATAGGACTTTCAGAGTAAAGGTGGAAAAATAGTGAATACAACTCTTTTAAAAAGCTATGTAGAGAGCTAGGGCTTCTTTCAAGGGATCAGATGTTCAAGAAATGATCCAGCTTCAGAATGGAAACAAAAGTGAAAAGTAAGAAAACAACAGAAAAAACACTGCAGAGGTTAGAAAACAGGATCTCCATGATTGATAGGCCAACTGGACAGAACGGCAAGAGTAACCTCAAATCCTAATTTCTCCATGGTAAGAGCCCAGTTCTGTGAAATAACTAAGTAGCTATCTTTCTGGATGGATGAAAGGGTGGCTGGCTGCTGGATGGGTGGATGGATAGCTGGATAGATAGATAGATAGATAAGCTTAATATGTACATACATACAAAACTGGAATAAATACAACAAAACTGTTAACAGTTGTAATCTGTAATTTGTGTTGTAGGACTATGGAATAATTTTTTCACCATTATTTTTTCCATCTTTCCCAAACTTTTGATGGAAATATGTCCTGTTTTTATAATCAGAAAAAGACATGTGTATATGTATGTGCTATTTCTTTTTCTTTTGACTAAACCAATAATTTTCAATCTGGGGGCAATTTTGTCCCTAGACAGCATTTGACAATGCCTGGGGACATATTTGGTTGTCACACTGTGGAGTGTGCTACTGGCATCTAGTGGATAGAGACCAGGAGTGCTTCTGAACATCCTATAATGTACAAGACAGCTTCTAAAATTTGTATATATTAGAAGGTATGATCTTTGAGAATTAGCCAAGTAAAAGTGACCTCTGGACTGAGAGATGTTGGAAAAGATTGTGTTTCTTGTTTACCTTTATGTTTCTATATTGACTAGCATGGGTCTTCATGTGTAACAAATTCTAAATAAATGTATATTGGATTGAATTGTATTAAAAATGTATAGCTCTTCTGGACACAATTAATTTAGGTATAAAGATTCATAATAAATGAAAAATAAGTAATTAAAAGATATGTTCTCTGGACTTATCTAGAATCAAGAATTCAATTGATTTAATTCAGTAAGAGGATATTGGCCTCTTCTGAGCATCTGTCATTTTCCCAGGTGCTCTACAGAGTATAATAACAGAAAATGCATTCCCTGACCTTGAAGAATTTGCAACCTAACCAAAGAGAGAACATATCTTGAGAAAATCATTTTGATCTAGTGTAAAACAGCACATGGTTGCATGCCAAAATGAGCAACTAATTAGTGCAATAAGAGTTTAAGGAACAGAAAAATTATCAATATGTCTGAAGTCGTCAGAGATGGTTTCACAGCAAAGAAGAGAATTGAGCTGACCCTTAACAGACTGACAGGTAGAATTGCAGTATGACCAGCAATGAGGGGAAGGTATTATAAGGCAGAGAAAATAGCATGAACAAAACTAAGAAGATAAGACTGATCACGTGCAGGTTCATGGGGCGTGAGAAGACTCTCCTGGCTCAAGCAGGTGATAGATTTGAATTGCCGTGAAGGGGCCAGATTATGGTAAGAACCAAATGAGTGAATATCGATAGGAATACCCTGTAAAGTATCTAAACCTGTGAGTGAGATAAAACATGCCATCTCCAAACAAAGTTTGGAAATTGCGTTTTCAGTTTTTAGCAAACAAAGTGGTTACTTAACCTAATACGGTTTAGCATCACCTTCCCACACACTGAGCGCTTTGTGCTATAAAAGTAACAATCTGGGCTACATAATGTACCTAATATTCCATAAAAGTGACCATTAGCAAAGGCAAGGCAAATTTAGCCACAGCCCCATGTAGCCTTTTCCACGCTTGTGACTACAAAGATAGTGAGAGTCCTCATTTCAGAAGAGTAGTGCTCTAATTAAAGAATTATTTTAACTACCTTAACTAATACCCTGATTTTATGTTTTCTTTAAGATAATAAGAGAACAAGTATTATGTTTGGTTAAGGAGTCTTGCAGAAGATAGAAATGTACAGTTAATGTTGTTAAGAATGACTAGGCTTAATTCAATGCACATGTATGTTGAGCTAGTAGTTAAATGCAAGAGGGAATAGATCATTGCCTCCAAAAGCTCACCTTACACTTACAGTCTGTTTTCATAACACTTTATACTTGTTAGGATAAACTTACCTTTCCAGATTGGAGACCCAGAAGAGAGAACTTTGGGGAATAAATAAGCTTTATATTTGTTATAACAAGAACTCCAATTAAATAACAATTTATCATTAACAAAAACTCTGAAAACAGATGGACCACTATGTCTTTAAAATCAAAGATTAGCATTATATACATTTGAGACTATAAATATTATAATCAAATTAACTATAAAGCAAGAATTCTTAGATCCCCATAAAAGAGGTTTTGGTAAATGTTAACTCGCCTACAAAGCTTTGTTGGTTAGGAATAGGCGTATAACAGCCCTACTTATGGTGGCTCAGCCAAATGGAGATTTGGTTTTCTTTGAAGAGAATTTGAGAGGAAGGCAAACCAGGACTCTTATTGGTGGCTCCATGATACCCATTTAGGACAAAGCTCCTTTTGGTTTTCTAATATACATTCTTATATGACTTCCAGTTACACTCCATTGTCCAGAAACATGTCACATGAACCACCCCTAATTGAAAGGTAGGCTGAAAAATATAGTTTTTAACTGTGTACATTGCATTCCTAAATAAAGTAAGGAAGAAAGGGAAAGATTATGTAGGCCAACTAGCAAACCCCATCAACAACACAAAATCAATGATTATAGTAAGACCCTAGGCATTATATGCTGGTTAAACCACTACAAAGTGAATTCAGTCTGTAACACATAACTCCAATATCTAGATGCCACACAAAGTCCATTTTCCAGGTTTTCTTTAACTAGGTCATTTTGTGCCTTTAAACTACGCTTTTGTCTAATGGATTTCTTGGAGAACAGCCCAAGCACAGTTTGTATCCATTCATAGAAAAGGTTTGGGTATAGCATTACTATGCCTACAAGGGCAAGAGTGATCTATGAAGATTTCCGCTCACTCAGAGAGTGCCCAATTGTTATATTATGGATGGTAATTTACAGAGCTAATTCAGGGACGTGAAAAAAAAACAGAATTTCAGGAAATTGCAGGTATGGGAGAGTAAATCCTCACTCTCCCAGCTGCTTTTTACTTTTGCTAGTAAGGAAGCAACTGGTGATATATTAAGAGCTGTCAAGTTCCTGAAAATAATAGCTCAATATCTAAGAGTATCTAGCACGTAGTAGATACTCAAGTAATATTTGTTGACTAAACCTTTTGCCTATCTACCCTTATCAAAGGTTGCACAGAAGTTGGTTAAAAAGCATCATTCTCCACTAACTTTAATGAAGCGGTCAAAAACATTTAGTCGGCATCTACTCTGTGAATAAAGATGCTGTGAGAAGCCCAAAGGAAATGCTTGCTGTGATCTCTTACCCTGAAGGTCTTGCCCTGTGTTTTATGTGACCTGGCAGATTTTTTTGACCCACATCCAATGTTAATTAATAAAATCTATAGGAATTTGTTTCTAAGCCATTTGGCCACCAAGCAGATTGTTAACATTGTAAAATCAATTTAAAGCCATTTTTAAGTGTTTAAAATCACCTTATAATTTCCTAAATCAGCGTGTAAGTCAGCATGAAATGGAAGTCAGTGGCTACCAGTCAACACATCGGTTGATCAAGCACTGACTTGGTGTTGAGGGGCATTTGAAGATGCATGAATAACAGCCCAGAAGGACAACTTATGATCCATTTAGGGAGACAATATGTGTGCAGGGAGAGAAAACGTGTAATAATGTCACATTACACTTACAACTTGTCAAATTAATAGAACAGACAGTAAATATTTCATTTTCCCAGAATACCAATAAATTTGGACTTTGCTAAAGTGGAAACAGGGACCAAATATATTCTGCTGCATAATTCAAATTTTGAGACCCTGATAAGAGAATCATAGCACTTTGAAGATTAGAATATAAAGTACTATTTGGCATAGATAATCTATAAGGAATTCACTTGAACCATAGGAGGAAATAAAAACAATTATTCTTTTTTCTTCTTTTTTAAATTAGGTCATGGAACTAAAGGAGTATTTGAGCTTCTGTCTGGATGGCGGAGAACCAGAGAGAATTTGCCCTTCAAGGACAGGGTAGCAGATGCCTATTCTGATGTGATGGTCACCTATACCATGACCAGCTCCCTGTACTTCATTACCTTTGGCATGGGTGCCAGCCCATTCACAAACATAGAGGCTGTGAAGGTCTTCTGTCAGAACATGTGTGTCTCCATTCTGTTAAACTACTTCTATATTTTCTCCTTCTTTGGCTCCTGTCTCGTTTTCGCTGGCCAGCTAGAGCAAAACCGCTACCACAGCATCTTTTGCTGTAAGATCCCTTCTGCAGAGTACCTGGACCGCAAACCTGTGTGGTTCCAGACAGTGATGAGTGATGGGCATCAACAGACATCCCATCATGAGACGAACCCCTACCAGCACCACTTTATTCAGCACTTCCTCCGTGAACATTACAATGAATGGATTACCAATATCTATGTGAAGCCATTTGTTGTCATCCTCTATCTCATTTACGCCTCCTTCTCCTTCATGGGGTGCTTGCAGATTAGTGACGGAGCCAACATCATCAATCTACTAGCCAGTGATTCCCCAAGCGTTTCCTATGCCATGGTTCAGCAGAAATATTTCAGCAACTACAGCCCCGTGATAGGATTCTACGTCTACGAGCCCCTTGAGTACTGGAACAGCAGCGTCCAGGAGGACCTACGGAGACTCTGCAGTGGGTTCACCGCAGTGTCCTGGGTGGAGCAGTATTACCAGTTCCTGAAAGTTAGCAACATCAGTGCCAACAACAAGAGTGACTTTATCAGTGTCCTACAAAGTTCGTTTTTAAAAAAGCCAGAATTCCAGCATTTTCGAAACGATATCATCTTCTCCAAGGCAGGGGATGAAAACAACATCATTGCTTCTCGCTTGTATCTAGTAGCCAGGACTAGCAGAGACAAGCAGAAGGAAGTCATAGAAGTGTTGGAAAAGTTGAGGCCTCTGTCCCTCTCAAAGAGCATCCGATTCATCGTGTTCAACCCCTCCTTTGTGTTCATGGACCATTATGCCTTGTCTGTCACAGTGCCTGTTCTGATTGCAGGCTTTGGTGTTCTCCTGGTGTTAATCCTGACTTTTTTCCTAGTGATCCACCCTCTGGGAAACTTCTGGCTAATTCTTAGTGTCACCTCAATTGAGCTGGGTGTTCTGGGCTTAATGACATTATGGAACATCGACATGGATTGCATTTCTATCTTGTGCCTTATCTACACTTTAAATTTCGCCATTGACCACTGTGCACCACTGCTTTACACATTTGTATTAGCAACTGAGCACACCCGAACACAATGTATAAAAAGCTCCCTGCAAGAGCATGGGACAGCCATTTTGCAAAATATTACTTCTTTTCTTATTGGGTTGGTCCCCCTCCTATTTGTGCCTTCGAACCTGACCTTCACACTGTTTAAATGCTTGCTGCTCACCGGAGGTTGCACACTTCTGCACTGTTTTGTTATCTTACCTGTGTTCCTAACCTTTTTCCCCCCTTCCAAAAAGCACCACAAGAAAAAGAAACGTGCCAAACGAAAGGAGAGAGAGGAAATTGAATGCATAGAAATTCAGGAGAACCCTGATCATGTCACCACAGTCTGAAGGCTATAGACTAATGGATTATTTTTCTTTTCCAGTATTGCACAACGATGCAGGGCAAGTAAAGCTCAGACCTCAGCTGCTTGGGCTGGCCCGGGGTAACAAGGCAAGTCAGATCAAGAGTGAATTATTCCTGACGCATCAAGGTGTCTGCTTCCTGGGGGGAAGAGGGAATCAAACAAGGGGAAAAAGTTCTTTGCAACCTTGTTCTCCACTAAAGATAAGTTTCTGGATGTGATCTTAGAGTTCTTCCAAGGAATGGATGAATCAACGGAGTGTTCGAAGGCCAAAAGAACCAACCGCTTTTAAAAATAAAATACTTAGGAGAGATGGAGAAGAGAAGAAAGTGGGCCTCCAAATGGGGAAAAAGACATGGGAAATGTCAAAATTGCCATGGCACTTTTCATATTCGTTTTTTGAACAGTTTGGTCAAAGGAAACCTATGCACTTGGGAAGTACATATTTAATCCTGTCTAAACCAAAGGACTTCCCAATCCATTTTATATGTACATATATATGTATATATGTTATATATACATATACTTAGATTTGTCTTTAGTGTACACTGACATTTGTGTAGAGGGAGGTGTCCATTTGCAGATAGGCTGGCCTTTCTCTAGAAAGTCAAATCAGCCTTAGCCATATGTAGATGCATTAACGGTCATTTAAAATCAATTCAAGTGTTTCAGCTTCAAGAGTATTATTCAACTGTGTGATAAGCAAAATAAACAGAGATGTAAGTCCCTTACATTCTACATATCATGTTGTCAATATTTGAGATTCTTGCTTTGGATGACTAAGCAAAAAACATAAAAAGGCATTTGAATTAATTACCACATGGCAAGGTTTAAAATCTCATGTTAGAGCTAAATAGTTGATATGGCTTTTCATTGGCTTTTAGTGATTCTCTGTATTTGGGGAGGCTGATTTGGCTGCTTTCAGAGAGCTCACCCACTGCAAATGATCACTTTACACGTATTGTCCATACATACATGTATAGAGTGCACAAGTTTGTGTGTGTGTGTGTGTGTGTGTGTATGAGTTTGGGTATTCCATAGTTACAGTGTTCTCATTTTAGATGGTGAAAATATACTGCCATGGAACATAGATAATTAACATAGGAGAAAGGAGACATAACTAGGAAACTTGTTGTAGAGTGAAATAGAGAAAATGGACTATCACCACTCATCATGCACCATCAACTGGTTCTTAGTGTAAGGAAAATATTCCAATCTTATGAAGTCTAGTGTGTTCCTTGCATTAATATTTGGAACGTTAACCCAGGCCACGATCACTATAGTAGTGGTCACTATACCTACTGCAATATCATTTTGTAGCTTCTTGCAATATCGTTGTTCTTGTTACCTGGAAAGTGCTCCTCGGTTGGCCCACCTCTGCGGGTGATGGTAGCTCTCCACAGGTGGCATATTAACTGTAACTGCTGCTGAATTCTCTCTCACAAAAAGGACTAAGGTAAATGTTTTCATTGAGTTCAAGTTTAAAACTGCTCCCCAGCAGATAGACTCCGTCTGTTGGGTGCTTACTTGGATTAATGCTGTGCTTCCTGTCACAGAAAATTACTAGAAAATGCCTTTGCCTATGCCAAGCAGTAAAATGAGTAAATTTTCAGGTAGGACTGAACAAATGTCTGATGATTATAAAATCTGCCAGGAAGCCCTTTTACCTGGAAAAGAGCTACGGTCTCCCATCAACTTTGGTTGTATATTTTAATTGAATTTAAAATATTAAAATCTAAAAATACAAAATATAACAAAACAAAACAAACTACTGGATTCATTTCAGTTCAGAAAATCGACACAAACCATTCCATTCTGGTTGTAGTCTTTCGAAAGGAAGTTGCTGAGTTAATGAAATAACAAAACCAGTGTACTTTTACAAATAAAGAGTTTGCCAGAATATTGAGGGGAAAGAGAACTTTTTCTAAAAGGAAAAACATTTATTTTATCTTACTGAATGGCGTTTGTTTTGTCCTACCGTGAGGTTATTGAGTTTCTGTTAGAAATGATCCACGTCTTCTCAACTGTGTTCATCTGGACACAATATCAGTACATCAAGTATGGAAAATAATTGCCATAAACAAAGGATTATTGTTCTTACATGATTTGTAAAGTCATACCACAGATAACCCCAGCCTTTTTCCTCCTGGACTGCTCTAATAGTATGAACTGCTCTTTGGCACTAGCAGACCAACAGACCGCGATCTCATATCTGAAGTAGAAGTTTCTGAGGAGTTGGTTTTTCGAGGGAGGGGCAATTCTTCGTTCACAGCTAACTCATCATTTGTGAAGATTTGTTTTACATTCCTTTCAAAAGATGGGAGGTAATCTGCTAAGAAATTCCGCTTTCACTCCATTTCTTTCCAAGTTATGCCATACTCCATTCATTAGCCAATTTTTAAAAAGCTTATCTGTTTGGATCATTATTTTTCTTGATTACCTTAGACAATTCCACATGCAAAGAATATTGGCAGGCTGATTTACAAGGAAAGAATTGAGCATGCCAGTTGCCAAATGCATATGAGGTTAGTGGCATTTATTGCCGAACCACTGGGGTAGTTCTAATATCATGCCTCCATTTAGATAGTCTCTATTTGGATAGGGAAAAAAACATTCCTTTTAGATTATATCTTCAAGGATCAAAATGACTAAGATAAATATGAATTTCTCATTGTACAAGTGAGTAGAGGGGTAGAATTTTGGAAGGGACGTTATCTTTTCCAGGACACCCTGGTCCTCTTTAGCGAACTGTAGCAATAATTTATTGAACTGGAATTTCTTGTTCTGGAAGAGTTAATATACCACCCAAAATTCCTTAACTCCATCCTAGCAAGTAATTTAAGTCCAGTAGGAACCTAACTGAGTGTCATCTGGCCTCCCAACCTCACTGTGAAACAGATATTTCCAAGAATTCCGCTTACTGAATGCCAAGATACATCCTAAAGTATGGGATCATGATTTGCAGACAATGCTCAACCTCTGCCTTTTTGGGTAGCTTGTGTGCAACTCTCTCTAGTTTTCAAGTTTACTCCCATTGTTTTATCTATTTGTGAAATACTGTTGGTGTTCAAATTAGGAACTTATCTACTGCTAGAAGATGACCAATCAGCTCCTAGAAGAGAAGAAATCTGTGGGAAATATTTCAGATAAATAGAATATTTCACTTTGTTGAAATGTGTTTTTCCCTTCAAGTGAGAGATTTTAAAAGTTTGCAAAACCCCCACCATTTCTGAATTTAAACTGAATGTAGATTTGTTTCCTCCTATCAGAATTTAAATATGAATTAAGTATCATAAGAGTTCTACTCTCCAAGATGGTTAATAAAGCTTCAAAGAGGTACTCACCCAAATTATAGGAGGAGATTTGGCTAAAAGTTAGATTCTTAACCTCTTATAGTTAAAGGTAATGATACGCTAACTTAACCATACATAACTTTTTTTAATGAAAGGTTTGCTTAAATGTCATCCTATGAATTCTTCCAGGGACAGTGAACCTCTTTGAAGGTTGTGCATAAATATTCCATGAAAGAATTCTTCTCCACGGTGGTTATATCATGTGAGTGTTTCTTTCCCATTTGATTCCTATTTATTTCCACAGAATTCTGGTTTTACCTTATGAGGTTAGAAGAAGAATTATGACAAATGAAGCTTCTATGATGCTATAACAGCCATTCTTGAATGCTGAATTCAAGAGGGTGAGAGCTTTGTCCATTTTGTAATTACCCATTGCACTTTCCCATAATAAGCTAATCCTTTGAGGCTTGTGGTTAGAGCTAGGGATTAACTATTGCCATTCAGAATTACATGTATTTTTATAAGTTGACTGTATATATCATAATTACAGTCACATATTTTTTATGACCAAATAGTTATGAATGCCTGGCACTATGCATGCATTGTTACTAATAGTATATAGATTTTTTAAAGATACTATTTTCATGGTGATTGCAACTTTTATTAAAATTCTTATATCACCCATTCATAAATGCCTTGTAGGTTTTGGTCCCAAGGGCCTAAAGTCCACAGGAAGTTCCATTCCAAGGGGAACAATTTAAAAATTGCCTTCCCTGAGTGTCAATGGCAGCAACCTCTTCGAGAATGTCCTCTGGAGAATCCTAGAGGCTAAATCTGGCTTCCAGATAAAGATCAGAGCGGATTCTGTGTTACTCAGTAATTAAGCATACTTTAATGCCCTGTGTTTGTTAATCTCATGATGAACCAGAGAATACAATGCCTTGAGACTAGAATATAGATGTTGTCTCTTGTGGATTGGAGAACTTAATGATTTGCTCAGCCTGTTTCTAGAGAGTCTCTTTTGTCGGTGTTTGTAAATGGTATTGATAACCCTTTCAAATATGAACCTGAAAACTGTCATTTATTCCAAAAGAGATTTAGAAGCGTTTTTATTCCCCTTAAAAACAAAAAACAACAACAACAAAACACTTCTTGCTTTTTCTGTGTTACAAAGAGAATTTTATGACAAGTTTTATAACATTGACTCAAAACCTAGCTATAGACAAATGGGTATGCCCTTGAAATCTCCCCATCTTGAATCTAAACATAAAGCTCAGCATCATCAGCGTGGTGCAGGCATTTACATCAACCCTTTTAAGCAATGATCTGCCAATATATTATGTAGGGAGAAAATGAGCTAGATTTTTTTTTATTGGTTTCTCTTCAAAATCATGACTGCAAATATATTTATTCAAATGAAAGCAGCAAAGCCATAAATAAAAGTAACAAAGCCTCTTTGCATCAGGTCCAGCATGGTAGGGACTATAGATAGGTAAAATAGCAGTAAATTACCTTGATTTCTAAACTAAAGAGCCAAGGTTTAACTCACCATTATGTTTTAGTTAGAAGGGCAAGTGTTTGTGCTTGAAGAGATGCAGATTTGGATCAGGTAACATTTGGAGTAAGGTTGAAAGACTGTTGAGAAATGAGCCTACATACTTAGAAATCAAGATGTCAGTAAGAAGGGATGATAGAGCATGTGGGAAAATTGCACATATTTTACAGTTTAGCATCCAGCACAGAGAATTGCACGGTGCCTCAAAACTATAGATTCTCAACTGCTAGCAAAGTTGATCAGATGCAATTATATCTCACTTGAAGTTTCTCTTCTCATTTGTCAGATTCTGATCTTTGTGGGGAAAGTGCTCCTGGATTTCCAAGCGTTAACCAGAGCTATAGATGATTTTGTGAGTGAAAGTGGGATGTTAGGGGGACTCCTTGAAAAGAAGCTTCAAGTTAACACCCAGATAAGCATTATTCATTCCCAGAGATGGCTGTCAACATTGCTCTGATTTTGTGCGTCTTTGAGACATAACAAATACTCTTTTGATGTCTTCTCTGTACTTAATGAAGATCTCTCTGTTGCTGATAGAGAAGCCACTTGCTTATAAAATGGAAAACAATTTGAAGAGAGAAATATATAGGGTCAAAAATCATATACTAGAATAGTACAGATGACTAGTCGACAGATAACATCATATCTCTGCTGCATTTCTAAAGACGTCATCAAAATTATATCGACTTATATCCTAAATTGATAACCTCTATAAGGTAGATATTTTTAATATAATAAAGTATTTATAAAAAAATCATTGCTAATTTTTCACTTTTATAAATTATAGAAAGTCAATCCCTACTATTTTTCCCAGTTGACATTTTCCCCTAGAAAGTTTTCACAGGTCCTGCTAATTATGAAGTCTTAAAAATCAGAAGGCAGGGGCCGGCCCAGTGGCACAGCGGTTAAGTTCACACGTTCCGCTTCTCAGCGGCCCGGGGTTGACTGGTTCGGATCCCGGGTGTGGACATGGCACCACTTAACAAAAGCCATGCTGTGGTAGGCGTCCCACATATAAAGCAGAGGAAGATGGGCATGGATGTTAGCTCAGGGCCAGTCTTCCTCAGCAAAAAGAGGAGGATTGGCAGCAGTTAGCTCAGGGCTAATCTTCCTCAAAAAAAAAAAAAAATCAGAAGGCAGCTTTAGAAACAGAAGAATAAGAACATCTAATGTGTGATTCCTGCTCCATGCCACGTGTTTACACTTATCTGAACTGGGGCTTTTAGAAGTCATTTGTAACTGTGTTCTGGTTTCTCACATGGCTGACGGCATGGCCAGATAGAGGAAGAGTATGGTTTCCTTTCTCTCTATTTCTGTAGTGATTAGAGCAACCACATTACCCACAGGGCTCTGTCAAAACAGTGGAGAAATAGAACTTTAATCCTATGGAAGATTTCATTGAAGAATTTCCTAGGAGTAACTAGGAGAGACTGCATGGGTAAAAGACAAGTGGAATTTATTATGTGTGTCACTTTCCAGTCCTGCATAAATTTATTAACTTGGATTCTGGCAGAAGCAGTCCACAGTATGTTGTGGGGAGCATTTAAGTTATCTAATGTAAGTTGGTCAATAGCATCTCCCCTGGAAACTGAAATACCTTCCATCATTCTATTTGGTCGATTCACTGATTATTGATAGCCACAATAAGAGAGCTGGAAAAAGACCAAACTGTCATATTCCTGCATGTCCTGTGGCAGTATGCAGCATCTATTTTGAGGTAGAATCAAGCAATTCTGGCATCTTTTCTTCTCAAACATAAAAGTGCTAGGTGCCGATAAATTAGACGTTAAACTCACCAGTGGAAATATTCCAAAGTTTTAGCAGAGTTTAAGCAACAACTTTATTATACTTTCCTTTTAATTATGCATATTTTCCAGCAAAAGACTTTCCTGCTCTTAGATAGCAAATCTGTCACAGCTTGAAAAGGGCAGAGATCTTTCAAGCTACCTCATAAGGGTATTTAAAGACAAAATGGCGTGCAACCTTTGATTAAATGGCACTATAGTAAAGCCACACAGTAATATTATTTATCACCCCTCCTTGATGCTCTTTCACTTTGTAAATTTAGAGCAAGCTAAATGTAAAAGGAATACTCCTATGTGCAATCCCATTTGTGCATTCTAGTTAATGTAATATTCATTAATATGAAATCTCTCAGGGTAGTTGTTTGGTTGTCTCTCTACAGACATCCCAGAGCATGAAATGGTTCAGAAAGAGAATGCCTGACATTGACTTTGAGGCAGTGGGCCACCTAGTGAGGTGCGCAATCAAGTAACCCGTGAACAGCTTCAGTAAAACTTCCAAGTGCACTTCCTACCAATGGAGGCGAACTCAGGTTTTCTGTTCGCTTGTTTACCCTAAGCAAATAGAAAGAGACAAAGTCACTAGTATTTGACATTTTACTTAGGTTTTCTTTTGTACTGGATGCCATTATATTATTTTTGGCTAAATTAGGGTTCTGAAACACAGGCCACTTTCGGAAACATTAGAATCAGTGAGAAGAAAACTCCTAGAAAAAAACATTCTTTGCCCATGCAAAGACAAATTGTAGGAATGAAAGTAAAAGTTGAGTACTTTTATTTCCTTTTTTTCCTAAAACAAAAGCCCACTTGTGCTTAATCCTGGCTAAATAAAATTTTCTATAACAAAATTAAAAAGAATGATAAAAATTATGAAATTATGACACTCCAGCGTCTTATCAATACAAACCTCATGGCAAACCATCGTTTTCAGATGACTTTCTCTATGAGAACATGCTCTTTTTAAAGGTTCTATGACACGTAGGTTCTTATTACCACATCTCACTTATGAAAACAGCTCGTTTATCACTCCTAAAATAGAGCAAATAAAGTAATAAGCTTTTTTAAAGCTCTGCTCTGTAAATATGTATCTTGGTCTCTAAAAATAAAACTACTTATTGAGGAAAGCTTAAAGAAGAATTTTGAACAAAAATGCCAATATCTAAAAATATATATACGTTACCTAAGTTATATTTCCATCCCAAAATATCTCCAAAGTAGGGAACTGACTGGGTACCCGTGTTAGATCTTACCAAGAAGCAAACATCTCATGTGAGTCTTTTCAAAGTCTCCAAATTGCCTGAATTTGGGCCTTCATCAAAATTTATCTCCATTCTCTATGCATGAAAAGAGAAATTTTATAGATGAAAAGAGAATTTATAAATCAGGTTTTTCTAACTATAATAAAAATAAAGAAATAACAAATTATTCCCCATAGATTTGAACATGTAAACCTACATTTAATTATTAATCTCACAACTCAATCAAGAGAAATTATGCTGCAAATGTTTCCTTGTTTCTTTCAGATTATTTTCATACTTTGGATACATGGAGATAGAATAATTTGAGTTAAATTCCTCAGGATTACTCTGTTTAAGAAGTTTATGATCAAAAGCCTAAAGGTAAAACTCAAGAAAAACAACAATAAACTCTTAGCTACTCGCAAAAATGTTGTCTCAGTTATATTCACTATAATGCCACCAGGCAAAGTTATTTACAGTATTTCTGGCTGGGTTGACCTTCTAGTTTAACAACAACAACAACTAAAATCTAGTTCCATTTGTCATAATAAAGAACAGTTAACACATTAAAGCAGCGGTAGATGCTAATACCGGTATTTACTCTTTAGTTCCCGGGGTCAGTTGACTTCACCAGTTCTTTCTAGATCACAATTCCAAATGCTGCAGGCTAGGTTGTTCATAAATTCACTGCACTCTCCTTTATTTCTCATTGTTAATTTTAAGTGCCCCACAGTATGTCATAATATGTGACTTCTTCATCTAACCTCAGTGTGATCTTTGGGTTCCTGTTCTTTAGGGAAAGATTCTTCTAAGCTAGGAATTAAACTTCCTAAATGTAACATCTTATGATATCACAATGTAACATAATAATCTGTACTTCTTTAGTCCTTTATTGAATTACAAGTTCTAAAAATTTTCACTTTTATCCTTTAAAAATTCAAGAATTGTGCATTAAAGATAATACCATGATAATATCTATCAATTATTTCTACATGGTTAAAACAAAGCAGTCTGAATCAAATACAAAACACCTTGACATTCCTGAGACATATTTTCTATGAATCTGTAAGTTCTCAAATATCTGTATAACATATAAATTACTAAAGTGTTACTGAAATACTTAGGTGGCACTTTAAGACCCCTAATAGTTTTATTAACTTCAAGTCTAAAGTAATTTATAATCAGTTCAAAAGAATTTGGCCTAAAACTTCTCACTGCATTACATTGTAACACTATAGGAACATTAACTATAAAAGTTCTTAAATCACCAATTTTTCACCACATGAGAGCTACAGAGATGGAAAAAATAATAAATAGGCTAATGGCTCCCGAGCAGTACAGAGATTTCTTCACAAAGCACATCCCTTAGGCTGCGTAGGGTTACAGTTCCAAGTTTGGACAAAATTATTCATGAGCTGTCAGCACCACTTCTAAGTCATTAAAGCCAAAAATGTTAAGTCTTTGAATGCTCAAGTGCACTGTATTCTGATGAATAATGTGGTGGCATTACAAGAAATACGTAGATAACCAACATTTACAGGATTTAAGTACATGTGATGCCAAAATTATACTGAGACAATTTAATAATCTGCAATTCACTGTACAAGCTTTTGTCATTGCAGTGTCATCTTTGTTACTGACATCATTTGTATGACTAAATAGAGAACATTTCATTTTATATAGTATTTCATATTTTTTAAACAAGAATGCCCAGAATTTTGTATGGAAATGTTTGTATTTACTCAATAGCCATTTTCCTGTCCAAATTTAACATTTTAATCATTAATTTATTTTGCTTTTTTTTCTTTGTTTAAATGTGTTCAATTTTTTTATTTCTAAAATAATTTTCCTTAGAGTAATTAAAACATCTTTTTCCTTTAGCTAAGGGTAAGCATGGCTAGAAAGGAGAAAAACAAGAGCTTAGCAAAATTAAGGTGGACAGGTGAACACATTTGTAAGCACTAAAGTTTGGGAAAAGTGTTAATCATTGTGAGTTGTATGTGAATCAAGCTGAAATTCCCTACTGCTTTTAATAACGGCAGCTGACATGGCAAACAGTATATATTACAGGTCCTTCCGCTGAGCAAACACTTGCTAATTATCTATTCAATGAAGAAAATAAATGAAAGAATCCTCCTGCGTCTGACTTGTCTGCCTGTGACCTAATGTGAAAGGAGTTAACAGTCTCAGCTTGTCAGAGCCCGTATGTGCATGTTTTTGTTATTGTTTTATTTTATTTTCTGGAATTCTTCTTTATAGCCAGTTACATAGCAATAAGGCCCCACATAAAGGACAAATTTCAGGTGTGTTGACACTAACTGTCCTTTCTAATAAGTCGAAATGCTAGAGCCTAGAGCTATGTGCATCTTGATAGTGAAAGAAAAGGGAATGCGATTTGACGTGAAGAAAAAAATGAAAGGACAGGGATGATGAAAAAAAAAATGGGGAGAAGTCAGTAAGAAAAACAAATACAAAACTTTTGAAGAGGGAAATAAATAGCTGAACTAAAATTTTTATTTGTTTTCTATTTGTTAGCTTATTTTTTTGTTTTTTTAAAATAACCATATTGGAAGGGGTCGGAAGAATGTTGACATATCTAAATCTCCAAAAGCTTGTTTGCAGTTAACCCTTAAAAAAATAGGACCAGAAATCCAGCTGTATTTTAGGGTCAAGATTTACTGTGGATGGGTTTCTGGAACACTCCTAAACTAGTTCAGATTATGTTTATTTACTCAGCAAATTTTGAGGAGTACCTATTTTGGTCTCTGTTCTAGGCTCAGAGAAAAATAACAATATTCATAGTCCCTCCCTTTGAGGCACCTATGATCTGTTGAGGAAACTTCTGGCTGGGATGTTCAAGATAGGCAAGGAAGGCATCATGAAAAGATCCACCTTGGAGCTTGGATAAGATTCTAATAGATAGAGATGGGGGATGGGCACCACAGTCTGGGAGAAAACGGAATACACAAGGACATACAGACTGGAAAGCAGGTTGTCCAGGATGAAGGCTATTGCAGATGAGACCATTAGGATGCAAAGCAGAGTGGTTACAGATGTGATATTATAAAGCAAGGATCACCAGGATGCGGGGAACTGTTTGGAGTTGGGAGTGGGATCATGAAGAGAAAGGTTTTTCTGAGATATATTCTTGAGCTTGAATGCAGTGAGAGGTTTACACAATATAAGCACCACAGTCCCCCTTTTCTGTGTTTTACCTGTTAAAGTCAATGATCCAAAAATTCAGCAACAACGCATAAGTGTTTATAAGCTCTATTGCTTAGAATACAGTGTTTGCAAGAGCCAGTTACAGGCACAAGTTGGATTCTCCTGGTGGTGGAACGCTATCAGTATTCTGTCCTGGATGCCTGCTGTCAGCTCACACACACCTGGTGTCCCTCAGCGTGCAAGAGTGAGAGGCTGACATGGATCAGTTGGAATCTACACCTACCACGAAAACAACTCAAATTAATACACTCAGCCTGATCATCTCTGCTAATGCTATTAGTTTTATTAAGAATCCAAATAAAATCTGCCGAATAGAGTAGGTATTGCTATCCCTTCTTTATAGATTATTTGAAGAAAGAAAACATTATAAACAAATACTGTGTCCCTATGGTACAATACATATCTTTTCATCATAAAGCCATATGAAAGATGCCTATACAGAGTAATACAAACGCAAATTACATGTGATGAGAATAACGGCATAGATTTTCTCCCCACCTGCCCTTTTCTCAATGCAAAATTTAAAACAATGCTTTGGTTAAAATGCTTAAACTATTTTTTAAGTCATAGGCTTAAAATTCACTTTTCCTTTTTTTGGAGATGGCAGTGAGGTATGTGCACATAGTTTTAAACTCATCAATTTATATACTAACTTTTTCCTTTTTTTATAATTAGAGTCTTAATTATAATAATAATTGGTGCTCCCAAGAACCAGCAAGCAAGATTAGAAGGAAGTCTGGAGGAATATATTTTAACCATTAAACACAAAATAAGAATTTCCTAATAATGTTACTTGGAGTCAAAGATAGGTTTGGGTTGGTCTGGGGAAGCCCCATTTTGGAGCTGGTTCAAGAGTCCATCTGTTCACAGAGTTAGGATGGACATAAATCCACCAACCAAGTAGCCATAGAGGCCAACACACACGCTCCAAAGGACATTTTGGATAATCCCAGGATTAGCCATCCATTGGTCCTCAAAATTTGCTGCATATCAGAATGACCTTGAGAGATTTTTAAAGTCTCAATGGCCAGACGGCATGCCAGACCAATTAAATCAGTATCTCTACTAGGGGGACTCAGGCCTCAACATTTTTGTAAGTTCCTCCAGTAGTTTCAATGTGCAGCTAAATTTGAAAGCCAGTGGCTTAGACCACTGAGTCAACGAATTTCATCCAGTAAATACTGATAGAGTCCTTACATTGAGTGAAGATATAAAAGTCACAAGACAAAGGCATCTATGGCATCTATAACTAGAAAACAAACAAGATCTTGTAGACAGTCCCAAAAGGAGTACCTAGAAGGTAGAGAGATTATTTCTAGCAGAGCCAAACCTGTTAGAAATACCCTGTATTTAGGAGAGCACTTAAGGCGGGCTTAGATTTTTGGCCTGAGCGTCCCCTGTGATGTGAACAGGATGAGCAAAGCCGTAAAGAAAAAACGCACAGAATGTGTTCCTGGATCAATGAACTCATTTTAGCTTGAGGGTGTGTTTCCAATAGAGGAGCTGAATTTGTCCAAGCAGAAAGTTCAGTATAGGGACCCATGAATGTCATATTGAAGAATTCATATTTATTTTGATGGACTTTTGAATTATCTTTTTTTCATTATTATTAGAATCGGGATTTAGAAATATTAGTCTGCAATGATATAGGTATAGGGTAGATTGGAGATGGGAGGCCTGGATCAAAGAAATGCTGGGAGGATGTTGTATTCATTAAGAATAAAGGTAATAATGGCATGAAATTGGGTTGTGGCACTGAAGATAAAAAGGAAAAAATGAATGCAATTAATAGTGTGGTGCAAAAGCCTACATCCATAATATGGCCTGGACACCCAAGAATTTTGAGTGTCCAAATCACCAGGACATGGTACTCTACAATTGAACATGTTAGTGAGTTTGATAGGATATTGCAGTAACCAGTCATTCACTCTTTGTATGATCCATTCACTTTAATACTCTAATTCATATTTTAATAATCATATTCCTGTGGTTTGGATATGCAAAATGAGCTGCTGTTACTACAAAATCAGGAAATCAATCTTTACAAGAATGGTCAGTTTGATTCTCCACATGTCTAGCTTGGGAAAAAAATTGATTTAATTGATTCACCTTATTGGCATCATCCAAGTACAATAAATAAAAGATGAGTCAGGGGCTGGCCCAGTGGCATAGTGGTTAAGTTCATGTGCTCGGCTTTGGCAGCCCAGGGTTCACAGGTTCAGATCCTAGGCACAGACCTAGCACTGCTCATCAAGCCATGCTGTGGCAGCATCCCACGTAAAATAGAGGAAGATTGGCATAGATGTTAGCTCAGCAACAATCTTCCTCAAGCAAAAAAGAGGAAGATTGGAACAGATGTTAGCTCAGTGACAATCTTCCTCTCCACAAAAAAAGAAAAGATGAGTCAAAGAGGAAGAAGCAAAAATTTTAGGAAAATAATAGGTACATCTGATCTTTTGTGCTTTTCTCCATGTTAAATTGCTGGTCGCTCAAGTATATGATATTTATCTATACAGATGTACCATACCTAAAGAATTCACAATAATATCTAGATTAATCTGCAGATGGAAATGTTAATTAGCAAATAATTCTTGAAATTTGTTTGCGTTTCAGGAAATTTAACATTTCAGGTGATTTATGCTTAGAAACAAGATCACTGTTCCTCCCGCAGTTAGAGAGCTGCTCCTCAGTCAAACTTTTCTGAAAGTTTTGTGTAAGGCCCATAGTTTTATTCCACCATAAAAAAAAGGTATTGTCATTTTTAACCATCAGCGTTGCTTAATGTTGATATGCATGTAAAATGGAATTGTCACAACATATCCTTACACATAGCAGTTACATAATTTAGATGATCTGTCTCTATTTAATTCTTTTCCTCTGGAACAATTGTCCTGTCAAACGTTTCATATTTACAGATATATGCTTTTTAACATTAGCATTAAAATGACCAGAGATAGTAATTCATATGAACTCTTTGTATTCTTCTACAATCTTATTGAACAACTGAAATGTGTGAGGGAAAGAGAAGCAAGTGCCACACAATGGGATCCAGAGCAGCTCAGTCATCCACCTAGCTTTATGGTATCCCCTTTGGTCACGGCTTTCACTAAAGAGCTTACTGTAAAAACCCCCTAATTATCTATTCACTCGTTTACTCACCAAATCTTTTATTCAGCAAGCATTGTAAACATCCTCTATGTGTCAGGCACTAAGAACAAATAGAACGAGAAATCTGATGCAGCTGCCACCCGTCAAGGAATTTAGACCAGCAAACCAGAGGTGAGACAGCTAGATTTAGCTATAGCAAAAGTAGAGGGTGTTAGTAGAGAGCAATTATCCTTAAACTTAAGCCAGCATCGAAATCACCTGGAAGGCTCGTTAAAACACAGATTGCTGGGTCCCACCTCCAAAGTTGCTAATTCAGTAGGTCTGGAATGAAGCGTGAAAATTTATGTTTCTAGCAAGTTTCCAGGTACTGCTAATGCTACTGGTCTGGGGAACCACACTTTCACGTTGAAAATTGCTGCAGTAGAAGGCTGAGGAAATGACTACCTGAATTAAGGCAGTGCTTGCCAAGTTTGCCTGTTGACAGGACGCACTTGGAAAGCTTATTAAACTTGCTAGGAGTGGGCCTTAGGGATCTATATTTGCAACAAGTGCCCAAAGAGGGTCTTCACATGAAGAAAATTTAGGAAACACTGAGCCGAGACATGGAGTGTGAATATATTATTGTCGGAGAAGTCTTGAGGGATAGTGTTTTGACTAGGATGCCTATGTTGCCAGATAAAATACCTGACTTTAAATAAAGTTTGAATTTCAGATCAACAATGAATTTTTTTTAGTATAAGTAAGTCACATGAAACATTTGGGACATATTCATACTAAAAATTAATTGTTATTTATCTGAAATTCAAATTTAAATGAGCATCCTATATTTTTGCTAGCTAAATCTGTCTAAGAATATAGGGTGTGTGTCAGGTAGGGAGAAGGACCAGAAGGATTGAAGGTGAAACAGTATTGTGTTATTATACTAAATAATAATATAATATTATTTTCCTCGTGGAACGAAGCAGATTTAGCATGTACCTAATGAAGCTTAAATTTCAGGGCTCTTGGCTTGCGCGAGTCCTTCTGAGGCCCTGGAACAGTCCCTAGCAGTGTGCTCCCCTTGTCATGGGTTTATATAAAATTTGCAAAAGTAAGATAATTTTGTACTCTTTTTCTTACAAAGGGACTCCAAAATTTTATATGCTTCAGGCCCCACAAAATATCGATCTGCCTCTGCGTGTGAGACCATGGTAAATATCACATATAAACACAAAAAGGATATTGGCAAACATCAACTCTAAGGGGAAAATATCAAGTAGAATCAAAGTCCAGACCATTTGAATACCTTTTTGTTCCTGCCTCATCGAGAGGAGCTAGCGGAAGTCCAAATGTCTTCAACTCTGGCAAGATGAAGCTTACTCTTCGAATTGTGGGGTATTTCCAGTGCAGTAAAGAAAATATTCCATTTCCCAAATTTATTTGACCATGGAACCCTATGTTCATGGGGCATCTTAAAGAACTTGTATTCCAAGGAGCAAACTTTAGGAAATGTCATGTTAGAGAAGCTCATCTTTGTTACCCATGGCCAGACAAATATTTATTAAAATTCTAAAGGAAGCAGTATTAATAGGCTTGTATAGAAACCAGCTCTCATTTCCTGAATAATATTGCATTTTCTAGATAATCAAGTGATTTGTGTCCCCGCAGAAGAGTCGGATATTTATAGAGAAATGACTCATCAACAAGGGTAACTTTTTTGAGAGTCTGGGTTCTAGTTAAAACATTCACCCCCAGAGCTGATTTGGTCCTTTGGTTCCAGTAGAAATTCAGGGAATTAGAAGTAAATAAATGGAAACCAAGTTGAAATAGACCAAAAAGAGTAAAATATGAAGAAAAAAATTGCCAAAATGGTCTGTAAGAATGGATCGATATTTTATTTTTCATCGTTTTCAAAAATGCTATAGCATTCTAGGGTATCTGGGAAATTTTGATCATGAATAAAACACTTGAGGAGGGTTGTTTCTCTGAGAACTTTATAAAGTAAAAAAGGGGAAACCTGCCAACCAAAAAAGTATAGTATATGTTGAAAATGGTTTTAAGCAGATTTTAGTTGTAATATCACAGCTGTTGAGCTGTCATATATACCAGACTGGGGATATTATAAAAAAGAAAAAGAAAAAAAAGCTATAGTCCAGCAAAAGCAATGGTTGGCAAACCTGTCATTCATTAAAGAAAGACCACCACCACCAGACCCCCAAAAGGCCACCTTGGTCACACAGATAGAATGAAGAATTGCTGAAACTTATAGTAGAGTCAGACACAAAATGCCTCTAGAGGTCAAAGATCTCTTAGGAAATCTTCCAATAGTTTTTCTTTATGTATTACATCTAAATACTTAGAGAACTCAGTTGTTTTCAATAATAGGAAAGCATAACTAAAGGTTGACCATGATAGAGAATAATTATTGATTGGAAGAAATTTTTCAACAACAGGAAACATAGGCGGTTACCTAGGAACTGGGAAAGTCAAATGGCATAATGAACCAGCCATATCATCCATTAACTAATGCACCCAACAAACATTTATTAAGTACTTATAATGTGCCAAGTTAGGGACCAAGTCCTTGCTAGGGACAATGCAATGTTCAAACAATTCAGAGGAACATCTTAATGTCTTATAAAAAGATGAAAGTAACTATTTGCTCTAACTGAAACAGTTGTGTTATGAAACATTGGCAAGACAAGTGTTATTTGCCTGCTGTTAACCAAATCTAAAAATTGTTCAAAACTTTTAGTTAATATTTGTTTGCCATAGTAAATAGCAGTTAGTCTTTTAATATTTTTTGTTTGTGGAAATGAGTATCAATGAGTGCTAGAGGTATTTTGGACAAAATGGTAAGATAGCAAGGCAAGACAGGTGATCAATTGATGAGTGTTATTAACAATGCTGAAGATAAAAACTTTGAGGGCATAAATCCTTTTGCTTGATATTAATACACTAAAACAAGTTAGCGACTACAAGTATAAACAAGTTCCAAAACTCATAATTTGACTCAAGGAAAGAAATACTGATAAATGGAGCAGTCGGGCCAGAATTGAGACAGATAAGAAAAAAAAAGAAAAATGAAAAATTGTTTTGTGAAAGGACATCAGCCAAAAATGTTAATAAGGAGTCATTTCCTGCCCTGTCACCACCTCCGCGTGCTTTTATTTAGCACAGCAATGACTAAGGCATATTGAAAAGGATGGCTTCAAGGAAGGAAAAATCATGACTAATTTGGGAAAGAAGACGAGTTCATCTCTGGATGGAGGAAAACAATCTTACTGCTTAATGCTAGATTCCAAAGTGTTTTTCCAGTATGAAATTTAGCACCAGAGGGACTATGAGATCTCAAGTGTTGGAGTGAATGAATATGTTTTCCACTAAAATAATGATTTACGAGGCATCAAGTGGCACCTTTTCGTCTTTGTTCAATTTAGCATGGAGCACATCAACACTTACTCCTTAATTGGACTATACTATCTTCGATAGAGAACTGATGAAAAATTTGTATAAAATTATTTCAAGTCTAAAATCATGAAGACCTTTCCCCAGGAGAAACAATTAGTTTTTATGAAAGTGTCTTATCACCGTTTGTTGATGACCTAATTACCCTGCTTAAGTAGGTAAATCTTAAGCAAATGGTTCAAATAAACTAGTGGCCTAATGGATTTTTACCCTATAACTTCTCTCTGTGATATATTTATACTCCTCTGCTCCACTAATAGCCCTGACCCTTCTAGGTAACAATACCCTGGGAAATTGGAGATATAAGATCAGAGAAAAAAAAATCATAAATGCAGGCAGACATCAAGGGGAATGGGGAGTAGTACTATTATAAAGAAAGAAAGAAGGCTGCACAGATAGGGCCCCCATTCTCTGCAAGGCAGGAGGAAGGAGTCTACAAATATAAGGACGTGATTTGTAGATTAGGATGGATAAGGACATAAATCATCAGACATCAGAAGGCAATGTGTTTTATCCACTGAGGTCCAACCTACTGTTTTTGTTGTTATGGCAACATTCTCAAAATTCCTTAATTTGGGGGGGAGGTGGAGATTTCTTTGTTTTTTCTTAATTAACAGATAATTTTATATATTTCATTTAATTACCTTGCGCTCAGTATTTCGCACTGTAAGGGATGGAGAAAATGTATTACATGGTTTCTACACTTAAGTTGCTTGGGATCTATTTGAAGATGCTGACAGAGGAAACAGTCATGAGTGATAACACACAGAAATGGTTGATGATAACTTGCATGGTTCATACTTTAGAGTGAAGAGAACCAGGTGTCAGGGAGTGTTCACGTTACAGGGGAAGACCACATGAAGGAAACACACCTTCATGTAGGTCCTGAAGAATGCACTGAATCTGCTTAAGCAAAGGCCCCAGCTCTCCACAGCCTTTACCTCTGGTGGAGGATGTGGGACAGGGGCAGCCCTACCCAATCAGTCTCGTCCCTCCTCCCTGACCTCCTGTCCTGCCTCTCTCCTCTTTGTCATCTTGTGCTTGCTCTTCTCACCACCCTGAATGCCCTTCTTCCCCTCTATAGTCTATAGGCTTCTTCACTTTTTTGTTGTTGTTGTTTCTGCTTAAATATCATGTCATTAGAAAGGTCTTCCATGACCATCTTATAAAAATACAGCAAGCCTCCTTCCCTCCTTCCCTCCTTATGTTGGTATTTGTTAATTATCTATCCGCCCCCAGTAGGATTGAAAGCTCTAAGAGGTCAGGGATTTTTTTCTGTTGTATAAACTACTATAACCCTGGTACCCTAACAGTGCCAGGCACATATTAGGAATTCAATAAATATTTGGGGAGGGAAGAAAGCAAGGAAGGAAGGAAAGGAGTGAGAAAGGGAGGAAGGAAAGGAGTAAGGAAGGGAGGAAGGGAGCGAGGGAGGAAAGAAAGGAAAGGAAAACAGGAAGGAAGGCAACAAGATCAAAGTATGGATGAATTTCAGGAGGATCTTGAAAACTTCAGATGTTTCCATTGTAAAGTTGAAGCCATTAGATGTATCTCGTTGTCCAGTAAGTAACTCAAGGTAGACATACTAATAAATGTGAAAGTTCCTTGCCTGTGAATTCCTTGCCAGATTATACTAACATCTAGCTCTTCATTTCCTTAAATATTTATCAGTAGCTTAAATTTTAACAAAAGCCATGTTTGACACAGCAAGGACTGTGTTCATATCCTAACTTGTCAATGGAAAAAAACAAAAGGAAATCCAGCTGAAAAAGTGACAGTTTATCATGGCAACCACAAATTTAAATGGGGGCAATTGCTATGCTATTTCTTCTCAGCTAAGGAACTCAAAGATCCTGCCCCAAGCCATTCTTAGGTGGAATTTTAGGATTATGCATACAAGCACCCAAAGCCAGCCTAACACAAGCATGAGTAAAATATATCATCTGATGCTCAGGAACATTTCCTTTTTCCCCAAAAATGAATAATTTATTGATCTTCTACCTGCTGTTTTCATACTCACATTAATGATTCATTGATTAGTCTCAAAAACAGATACTTGTAATTAAATGACAGGTTCTGTAAGATCATTAACCAATCCTCTAATGGCAGAAAGAATTAAGGAGAAATTTCATAGTTTAAATTCATCAATTCAGGAAGAAATATAGGAAACATTTTCTGTACAATTGTGGTATTTGCTGTATTGTTTTCCTTTCTAGTAGAAATTTTTCATCTTCTAAATTTTTATTAGTATAGAACTTGCTTTAGTTTAACCCCAGCAGATTTATTATTCAATACCATCCATAGAAATTCTGACTCAGATGGCTAGTGGAGTGTAGCCTTATTGCTTGTTCAAATTTATTATTGCTTTTTGTTTTATGCCTTAGTTTATCCATATTAGAATTTCTCCAAAATAATGTAATTTATGTTGGTTAAGCAGCATTTCATTATTTGTGGTAGAAAAAACATAGGTTTCAACATAAGCAAAGTTTCCTTTAAGTTTTGTAGGCGTTAGTTGCTCAGGAGATGTGATAGCTATTTCATTTCCACCGATATTTTCTTCTCTACCTTGTTCTCAGTGGAAATTGCTACTTATATTTTTAACTACTTGACTCTTGAAGTTGAGGTAAGCTGAATAGATTCAATTTTTCAATTTTCTCTCACACACATTACCTTGTCTACATAAGGAATTTATTTATGGAGCAGGGTGATGAATATTATAAACTAAAATCAGATTTTATTCTTATGTCTGCCTCTGAATCAAAAATTGGGGATGCCTGTTACAAAATCAAGTTTATTTCTGTCTGAAAACCTTCCCTCTCTTATAATTGCTAGGGTATTCATTCAACGCTCTCACTCGGTATATAATTTCTAGCAAAACACTTCCTAGGGAAGGTACACCAAGACATTGCATGCACAACACTCAACCTTAAGTGTGCATAGATGGTCTGGTTCTGCCACTCTTTAGCTCACACGCTAAATCAATTGAAACGTTTCAAAAATGCTTGTGTTGGATTTTAGTTTGAGACATGAAACACATGGCATTCTTAAAAGTTTTATCCTCAGTCCTCAAGGTACTTATATCAAATTATTCCTAATTACAGTTTGCTCAAAATCTATTATAATGAAATTATCTTTGGGATGTCAGTGTTAAAGTACCAGCTTGTAAAAAAATATTTAATGGCAGCCGTTAGTATGTTTAATATCTGTGTACTCAATGTAGTGCCATCTTTATTGGATGATTTATTTCACAACTTTTTCATTGCCATTTTCCAAATGAAAATAAGTACCCTGCAAGGAGTTTATAGCCCTTCTCTTTGGATACTATTGCAAAGACACAGCAGCACTTTTAACTGAAACACTATGGGTTAAAATGGTTTGGTGATGGTATGAAGTTGGGTCAGCATTGCAATGCAATATTGAAAAAATTAGAATGCAATAAAGAAATGTAGATATTACATGTGAGTGCTTCATGCTACCCAAACTCCTCATTCATTGTTTGGACACAAGAGCTATTCTTTTATCTTGCCGAAAGGCTACTGTCAGGAAGTCAATGTGATGCTGCCTTGTTCCAGGACAGAAGTTTTACAAAGCAAGATATTTTTAAATGACGTAGTTTTACAGGACAGAGGTTGGCCTCCAAAGGAAACTGCATATTCAGATGAAACTTTGTATTATCAATGTGCATCTGTTCTTACTAATCTGGGGAGAAAAAAGAAGATTGCCAATTCACTGTTGGTCAAACGCCATTTCTTTTAGGCAGCACAATACACCAGCACATGGTTAGCACCACTCTGGTACAAAACTGTTGAAAGAAAAGAAAAAGTCATTGTTCTGAAAACATGTAAAGCAACACTGATCATAAGCAATTTTTTTCAAGTGGGGCAATACTACAATAACATGAATTCTTGTGTCTAGGTTTTCTCCAAAAGATCATATTTGCTGGATCCAGAAGATTCAAAAGTTCCCTAAACAACTTTGGTCATAAATTTTATCATGCTTCAGCTTCTGGCAGTTTGGATTCATTACTGATTATTAACATCATTGATTAAATATGAATATTGTCCCTTCCCATTATGAAAAGCTATTACAAACATATATGGATTTATATAAAGGTTGATGACTATATGCTTTTTTATATTAGAAAACTGTGTGAAAACAAAATTAATCTGATGAATGCTGTTAATTATTTTAACTTTTTTATTAGGTATAAAATGTTCATAAAATTGTTCTCTCTATAACTTACCAAGATTTATCAGCTTGTGTAATTTTTATAATCAGAGGAGTCTGGTTTTCTAATTAAAGTTTTGTCAAAGAAAATGAATTGTTTGGCTCTTTCCTTCTTTGCAGGCATATTATTAAAATGCCAAAAATACTGTCCAGGTTTTCTCTCCTCCTCTATGTGGTATGCAAATGAAATTGTATACAGCCAACACACCTGGATTTGGGGCTATTTTAAATTCCCATTATAGGGAAAAATAAACGAAAAAACTCTTATGCATATCTGAATATTATTAGAACAAGCTAAAACCAGGAAGTCTGTGCAGTTCAAGGCTGATCACATTGGAGGCCTAATCATGCTTACCTAAAAATAACTTTCTCCATCTACTCCCAATTAGGGGAAAGGGCTAACATGATACCTTAAACATTATCAGCCTTCCCTCAGACAAACTGGTCACCTCTCTACATCTTGTAAGCCTTAATTATTCCATTTCAAATCCCAAATGAAAAAATTTACCATTACCGGGAATATATTCACTGAATCTCAAATCTTATTTGAAGAATAGGAATACTCCTGTTCTAGGAAATACTGATATTCTAGGAAATAATGACAAGAGCAACCATGAGAAAAAACACTAAATCACATACTTTGGCACTGCCATTGCCAAATTTCCTATGAAACAGGTAACTAAAAAGAAAAATATTATCAAATATAGCTTTCAGTCGAAATTTTTCTTCTCCAAGGAGGTTGCCTACGAATTTGCTGGGAGTGGATCGTATGAGGGAAGTTAGAAGAGTGACAAGCAAGAAAACCATCTCCAAAAATATCTTCAGGACCAGGTATCATTGTAATCTCACTCCTTAGATCTTGAAAGCTTACCAGTTTTAAGAGTTCCCCATTACAATGCAAAAGTCTCTGGAAAAGGTGATATTGTAGATCAACAGTGGTGCACATTAGTGGCTTAGTTATCCATTTATTCATTAACACCTTAGCAAGGGTTACTGAAAATGGGAGTTCCTTTTTTTTCCTCTCTGATAGATGGTGTGTTATAGTTCTAACCGGAAGAAAAGAGAAGTCTAAGGTGGGTTAAATTTCATCCCCTCCTTTATTTACCAAAGTCCAGAATTCCTTTTTAAAAAAAAAAAAAAAAAAAAAAGTCAATTAATTGTAAGTATTTTCAACAGAAGGGTCACTTGTCTCAAAATAATTAAAGCTGCTTGGTTAGATGCATGATGGGCTGGCAGGTAGATATTTTAATATAGAGAACACTATTCCAGCTGTTAGCCATTGTTACCCACCATATGTAAGAACTGAGCTCCTCGTCTGGGCTTCTATCCTCAGTTTATAACCTGTAGGTCTCTAAATCATTCCTTCTACATTGAATAAGCGCATCACCAACAATGAGTGCTTAGCTAGGCTAAACTGGGCTCACTGTATCCTAATATGCAGGATGAAAGGAATTTTTCCTTAGAGAGGAGATAGAACAGGAAAAAAAGTGGCCTATGGGACAAAAAAGGTCTTGGTAATTGCTATTTGGTAAAGTAGCAATTAAAGCTTGGTGAAATATGAATCTAGTAGTAAAAAGAAGATCAATAAATATCTAAGCCATCTCAAAAAAAAAAAAAAACAATGAATAACTACACATTGATAAAAATCATTCCAATCAGGACGGGAGAGAAAATGGATATATAAGCAATATGCCCATATAGGCAGACTTTCAGAAAGCATTTTAGATAATATTGCCAAAATCCTACTGGCAAATTGCTTGGGCTCTGCACATTCCCATGGTTGGAAGGCTGACAGCATCAACAAATGAATAGACATGAATCTTGCTGAAAGGAGGTGTCATCTGCAGCGCCAAGAGTCAAACATTGTTTTACATCTTCATTATCGATTCAGAACAACAGATAAACCAAATCTGCAACTGATAATAAAGCAGTCAGTGTTCCTAAACCTCCCAAGGGGAGAAAATCAAGAAATGCAGGCATGAAAATGTTAGAGATGCAAACAATGAGGAGCTCAAATGGGTTTGGCTGAGACATACACAGGGAAATTTACCACAAACCTGGGTTTGGAAGCGGGGTTAGGAGAAACACAGAAATGTAATAAAGCCAACAGAGCCCAACGAAGTATGAGAAAACAAGTTGAGAATGCATTCGTAGTATTTATACGAAGTAAATAGGCCAGTGCTCTGTGGAGTGACATGCAGTATGAAATTGAGAGGTGAAAATAGTTTTTATGTACCCCTGAAATGGGAGGACTCATTCAAAAAAGTTTGGGACAAATTGGAAGGATCAATAGTGCAGGGAAATACTGGAAGCAGTTAGATGAGTACGCTTACAAAAACAAGCCATGGCTCAGGGGAAATAGAGCAGTGACACACCGTGGTGATGCAAGTCTAGAGGAACATCATAGATCTGAGCCAGTGAGCCCAAACTATGCACCACTTGTGTTCACTCTCTGTTGGGTCCTTGTGGTGATAGGTGCTCGAAAAAGCGATTGACAGCATTTCTAGAGGCAAAGTGAGTTCCATTATCCCTACAATGAGAACTGCAGGAGATGGAAGGAGGTGCTATTTGGTATAAACTAGGGTTTCTGAATTTTTAGGTGTAGAATCCTTTCTTCAAACAAAGGTCAATGCAGAAATTGCACGTGTAGAACAGATGAGTACAGTAGCTCTGAGGCCAGGAGCCTGTCCTTCCTACCACTCTGCTTTCGACCCCTCAAGCACCCTGGAAGAATCTGAAAACCATTGGTAAATGAAAAAGTAGAGAATCCCCCTTATCTCTGCCTCTGTATGGCCGAGTGATAACAGTTAGCCTTGTCTATAAAATGAATGAATTACATTAATGATGTCTAAGGCTTCTTCCTTCTTTCTCTAATTACTGTAAGTATGGCCTCTGCAAATTTGGCAAATGAAAACCATCATATCCTATCTTAACACTTTCTGGCTGAACTATACCAGAATGGAGATGTTTTTCTTGGGTCAGCTTGGACTCTGCACTATTCAGTATTTATTGACTAACTTCTTACCCCAAATTTCAATCCTTTCTACAAACATCTAGCTTCTGCTTGCGTATTTCTTGTGATGAAAGCCTCACTCACTTGTGAGGCAACACACTGAATCTTCACGTAATTGTTGGAAAGTTCTTCCTTACATTGATTTGATATCTATGTCCACCCTTTGGCCCAATCAGAATAAATCAAGCTCATCTTTTACATAACAGATCCTCAAATATCTGAAGAGATCTCTCTTGTTTCCCTGAGGACTCTCACCTTCCAGAAAAATAAAAGAAAATCTTCAGCCCCTTCAGTTATTTCTTAGATGACAAGAGTTACCGACCCCTCATTATGCTGGTTTCCCTATTTGAACACGCCCCTGCTTATCGGTGACACTCTGGAAGCAGCTTGCCCAGAACTGGACACAGAACGTCAGCTGCAGTCTGATTGTTGTACAGAAAGAGGGAACATTTATTACCTCCTAAAGACAGCCTAAGGTCACATTAGCTGTCTCTGCACCCACATCACACTGTTGGCACAAGCACTACATAATCACACAAGTAGAACACTGTGACTTCTCAGAAGCTCTTCAGCTATCTTCTTAGTGATTAGACTCTGAGAACCCGCTCCTCTGTGATTTACTGATAGGAAACAGGGAAGGGAAAGCCTTGGGTGGCCATGCTGCAATTAGCTCCTAATTTCTTGAGATGCCAACAGCCGCAAGAGAGAAGCTATTCGCTGCCGGCTTCCCCCAACTCAAACCCTATGTAACAGCCTTCAAAGATTGATCTGAGAGCAGTTTCAGCGACCACGGCTCTATCAGGAGTGAGTTATTCATTTACTAAAGCAGCCAATATTTATTGGGCATCCCCACTCATCCTTTCATATTTGGGGTGTTAATTCCCAATTTGAACAATTACTTCTTAACTTCTAGGCTATAGAAGAAAATGAGCACTAGAAAAATTTCACCTTCTATTTTTATTATATGTTTACAAAATTACAGTAATTCAGCCAGTTATCTTTAAAGCACTATCACTGGCTCCTCTTCCCATTCTCCTCATGGGAATATGTATTACACATCTTGCCTCCTGCATCTAGAACATAAAAGGTGGGTGCTGATGTATTTGTTTTGAGATATCAAAAGAAGTCATCTTCTATCTCACATATGAATAGCTTCTCCTTAGGAGACCTTGCCCTTAACAATGTCAGCTTTCTGGAAGGCAAGCTGGCCTTCCTAGTCTCCTGTACCTCTGTTCACATCCTGACTCTACAATTTGCAAGCTGTCGGATATTTGGCAAGTTGTCTGACTTCTCTAAACTTCTTGTTACTGTATAAATAAAAGTCTGTCTTTGATAGTTATCTACCTAGAACTCAATATTCTTTTGTTCTTTCTTCCTTTCTGCTACCTGGAATTTTCTGTCTCAGCGCAGTTTAACCAGGTGATATACATATGCCATTACAGGCTTCATGGCCTAAAGACACCGTAATGCAGTTTCAGATGTTTCCATCACAGCCCCTCTGCAGCCTCCTCCTGGCCACAGCTGGGCTGTAGAGCGTGGAGAAACACTACAGTCACTAGAAAGACTGCCTCCAGGATTGCTCGCTCTTTTCCAGGTCTATGGTGCTGCCACCCTGAAATGTTTGTTTGGTCTTTTGTTCAGTCATCTACACTCATCAATCATTAATTGAGCACCTATTCCATGGTAGACTCTGGGATAAGCACTGGAAATATGGGTACTCTACCCTAAGGAGCATACATTTTAGCAGGGGGAGACCAATATGATTTCCAAAAGTACTAAAAGGGATAATGTATTATTTGGCTGAAGTCTGAACAAAGTACAGAAGAGCACAAAGGAAAGAATGCTCAATTCTCCCTGAGTGGATGTGGGGAGTGAAAACAAGAAAGACTTCATAGAAAACGTTTCTGGACTAGGCCATACGTTCTGAGGAGAGAGAGAGAGTCCTATTTGTCTTCTTTGCTGCTGGTCTCCCTATAGCCTAGCAGAGGGTCAATCAAGTGTTCAGGTACCAAAGGAGACTGAGACATAGAATTGGTCTACAGTTCAAGGCAAAGTCATGAGGAAGGAGAAACAAAGACTCTCACCGGAAGACACAGAGCTTGTAACTCTTCTCACAAGGAGAATCTGGAAAATTGACTGCAGTCAAGGTCTAGTTAAGATAAACCTCATGTAGCCCCTGACACTGATCCCCTCAACCCCCACCACCTTGTCCCTGGCAGAGAGCACTACCTCAGGAACAAATGTTTTCTTTGGTGAGCTTGGATTCAAAGGTGAGGAAATTGTGTGATCCAGAGGATATCTCCCTCAGGCTACGATAGATTCTAGTGGGCCAGCATCTCTCACTCAAAGTAAAGCAAAGTATTATCTGAATGTCAGCTGCCCTTGCGTGTATCCTTTGTTCTCACTCAGGCCAAGTTTGAAGTAGGGCCTGGCACATCCTTCCATTCCTCAGAGGAAGAAAAAGATCTGCTCATACCCAAAACATTAGTGAGTAGTATGGGATTGAGGGGAGATTAGAAATGGAGATGAAGATGTTTTATGCTCAAACCTCCGTAGCGCATATCCCTGTGATGCCCCAAGAAATATGTCTCTTCTCCAAAGACCTGTTGGTGTGGTTCACCTGGAGTTTTCTTTCTTAGCCATTCCCCAAGGGTGCTCCCATCCCCAATTCTGGTCTTTTCTGAGTTCTTTTCAATCTTTTGCTTCTTTTTCATAGAGAGCAACTCATCTCTGTGCCACATCCTGCCAACTCACCAACTTCTACCCAAACACAGACCTAGAAAGAACCTTCTGGCCGCAGGGGCCCACTCACTTTAGAAGGAAATTGGAGGTTGTAAATAACTTTCACAAGAAATATGTGTCTGCTTCATCATAGACTACTGAATATCACTGAAAATTTGCTTGACAAAGCTTTCTTTTTTCAGTATTTCTTGTTTCTATATTTCCAATTTTTAATCTTTTACACCATTGCAGTATGTTAGTCTGAGGTATAGCCGCTTAGGGATTAAGTGCATGGAGTCTGGAATTTGAAATATCTGGATTTATTTCAAATCTCACATCTGCCACCTCCCTGAATGTGACCTTGGGAGAGAGATGTAACCTCTCACTGCCTTGCTCTCCTAACCTCTTAAAATGTGGTTCAATAAATCTATATTGATAGATTGCCATCTACCCTTTGTTTATTCACTTAATCATTCATCCAATTTTTGTTTCATACCTTTTATTGGAGTTCATAGGTTTGTTTGAAATAATTAATGTAAAACTCTTAACACAGAGTTCATCATGCAAGTATTTAATCATCCATTGTCATTATTACTGCTATTATCTCTTTCGTTCTTGAGAAAGGGCTTGTAAAAATTTCCATTACTTGGAAAATCAATTTCTCTTGATCTTTGACTTACATCCATCTGATCAATTTGCCTTTTGTTTTTCCCCCTCTGTTCATACCAGCCTTATCCTTGAGGAAACCGGGCCTATTGAACTTTTTGACTGCTTGAATTTGTTAACTTTAATCATATTTTCAGAGTTAAGAGACAATGATTTTCGTCTAGCAACATTCTGCTACTTAGAGAGTAATCTTTCTTCAGTACCTTGAAGTAGTAAGCCAAACCCTGGTTATCACTGTCTTGTGGAGATGTGGAAGTTTAGGTATCTAGTTTATAAAATTATAGATTGGCTGCTTTTATTGTCCATCAGTTATCAAAAAATAAAATATTTTATCAATATTTTTTTAAGATTGGTACCTGAGCTAACACCTGTTACCGATCTTTTTTTTCCCTTCTTCCTCCCAAAGTCCCCCAGTACATAGTTGTATATTCCAGCTGTGAGTGCCTCTGGTTGTGCTATGTGGGACACCACCTCAGCATGGCCTAATGAGCGGTGCCATGTCCACGCCCAGGATCCGAGCCCGTGAAACCCTGGATGGCTGAAGCAGAGCACACAAACTTAACCACTTGGCCCTGAGGCCGGCCCCCAATATTTTATCAGTTTTTGTGTTGAGTATGGATTTAAGTAATTCCAAAAATTCAGTTTTAATTTTCCTTCCTTTCAACATAACCTTTCCATTATCACCTGTCAAGTCAACCTAGGTGATGCTGGCTGGAGCCAAAATTAGTTTTCCCCCTGGATCCAAGCCCAGATAGTAGACTCCTGAGAAAAATGTATTATTGTTGTTCTAAACCACTAAGTTTTGGGGTGGTTGCTATGCAGTAATAGATAACCAGTATGCCATTACACTATAATATCTAAAATCATGAAAGGCAGAATGCCAGAATTGGAAAACACTCTGGAGGTTGTCAGGGTAGGAAGCAGCAAAGAGAAACGATAGAATAGTTGAATGCACTGAGTTTAAAAGGAACTGGGTTTTTGCTTTTGGAGGGTTTTTTTTGTTTGTTTATTCTGAGGTCAAAAAAAGAAGAGAAATGGGGGCTGGCCCCGTGGCCGAGTGGTTGAGTTCGCGCGCTCGGCTGCAGGCGGCCCAGTGTTTCGTTGGTTCGAATCCTGGGTGCGGACATGGCACTGCTCATCAAGCCACACTGAGGCGGCGTCCCACATGCCACAACTAGAAGGACCCACAACGAAGAATATACAACTATGTACTGGGGGGCTTTGGGGAGAAAAAGGAAAAAAATAAAATCTAAAAAAAAAAAAAGAAAAAAAAAAAGAAAGAGAAATGGCTTGGAAGCAACAATTGAGAGTTAGGGATATACCTATACCATTTTCTGGCCTTGAGGTTTATGAGATGTGAGAGAGAAATAGAGTCTTTATTTATGAGAACCACAGGAGAACCCTTGTCATCACAGAAAAGCCAGGTTTTAAAAAAGGCAAGAATATGGAGGGAGGATTCAGAGAACCGTTAGAAGATACAGAGAAATCAGCAACTCACAGACTAGCAGAGAGAGTCGGCTGGGGGTCTGGTCAGTTTAGGGGTTGTACAGAGTAGCGGGAGATGAGCATCTAGTCAATAACAGATGACAGAGAAGGCGTTGATACGTGACCTTGCCAGATTACTTCAACTCCCTGAGCCTGAATGACTTCTGAGGAAAGTGGAACGTACACATCCACCTAAGGAGATGCAAAACTTAAATGAAAGTGCTGGGAAATATTTATACGCTCAAGCCTATGAGAAGTGGCATGGAATCAAATAGGGTCACCCCCGTCACCAAAATCAAAACAACCTGAGGCAAATGGTAAGAGAGAATAAAGGGTCAAATTAAATTGCCATTGTCCAAGGGCCATGGACCTTCTGAAGGAAGAGGTTTGGTATCTACTGTGCAAGGGCTCCTGGGTAAGGTGGAAACTGACCTGGGCCTGCAAAATGGAGCAGAATTAGTACAGAGAGAACCTTCCAGGTATAGTAATAGTCATTTTCCCCCTCCTCGTCACTCCCTTTTGAGGAATAGCTAAACTGTCAGGCCCTGTTACACATGGTTCTTTCCTCTGAGTATCTTGGATTGAAACTCTCTTTTATCATTCCCACCTTTTCTCTGGGTCTAATCTCCAGATCTAATTAGTTCAGCACTTCAGTCAAAAAAGGCTTTTCTCTGTGCTCTCTCTGAACATCTTAACATCTACCAGGAAATTCCCCTTTCATACATCATCTTTTCATCCATGTTCCCTCTTTTCATTTATTTCTCTTTATATAAATATTTTCTATTAATGCATTAAGAGAACTTTATGCCATATTTATTCTAGAAGGACATTTGCTTCCAAATTGTAAAACAATCAGGGGCTTTAAAGGCAGAAGAAAATCTTCAAATAATTCTTTCAAAATTTGAGTCTCTTTTCTTTGTCTCTCTTCATAGCTCATTATTAAATTAAAAGTTACTGCCTCCTATTTAGAGCTCACTATGTGCCAACCACTGGGTGAAATGCTTTCCACCTCTCATCTCGTCTAATCTTCACAAACACACCATGAGGTAAATATTACTCTTATCCCCAATTTCCTGGTTTAGAAATTGAGATTCAGTGAGGTTAAGTAACTGGCCCAAGATCACACAGCTAGGATGGGGTAGAGATGGAGCTTGAACCCAGAGCTGACGCTCAAGCCTATCCTTTCAATCATGCTATGCTGCTTGAGAGTCAGTCCCAGTTGTGAAAATATGAGCCCCTATTTGACATCCATGAGTTAAAGTGAATATATGTACACGCTCTTGAATCCAAAGACAACCAAGATCAATTTTCCAGATCTTCAAGGCTTTGAATAACAGGTCACAACAGGAGACTAGAATGATTGAAGCATTAGTTGAGAAAAGTTAACTGAGGAGCCCCTGGGTCTTTCGAATATATGCTGCAGGCGTCACTCAAACAATCGCCACCAAGATGAAGAGCATCGGCCTCTCTAATAATTTTTCTTATATATTCTAAAGCCAGTTGGAAGATAACACCCAAAATAAAATTGCAAGAAAATCCTAGGAAGAACGTTTTTTCTCGGCATCTGAGATGGTACTTTCAAAGGCATTGCTATTCTAGCACCAGGCTCATTCTTATTAGTGGAAAAGAAAGAGAAATCTAGTTATGACAGGCCCTGAAACTTTTGCTTCTCTGGTCTGGCAGGCTATTTTGCTTTCTTAAGCATTTTGATAAGTTAACTTTGCTTTCCTGCCAAAAGGCCTCTGCTGAGAACACCCAGTTATTAGTACAAATCTAAGGAGCTATCACCCTGTCCTATTTTCAATTGAACTTGACCTTGAAGAAATATTAAGCATGACTTGTTTAGAGGGGAAGAGAAGAGAATTACTTCATTCTCCTGCCTCTGTCAGCTCTTCTTAATCAGAGGAATTTCACGCCAAGAGGAATCTGTGACATAATGAATTGCTAAAGTGTGAAACCCTCCAGAGATGGTGTACCACTGCTTTACGCTTATGGGGCTGAAAACGTACCACCGTCAATAGATGTTCATAAGACATCCCCTGTCACTTTGCCTAGTGAGATGAAGTAATTTCCCCATCACTGAATCTTCAGATTGGACATAGGAAGGAAGAGAGAAAACGCTTGAATCTTTTTATAAGGGAAGCTTGTTATTATACTTCCCCTTCAATTTGATCTTCAAATTATGTGAAATCCATATTACTTACATTTTATTAAAAAAACAAGAATGTGGCAATTTTATTTATTAATTTTATTGACTATTGGCAATGTTATTGAACTTCAGATAGTTCTAAATTTTAAAAAAACTAATATTTTTATTTAGGATTTGTCAAATTCTGTCAAAGTGCCCTCTGTGGAGAGTGAAATGTTTCTGATCATCCTTTGGGATTCCCCACATTACACGCATATCAGCCCCACTTCAAACTCACCTTCTTTTTGCTTTGTCACACAGGAGCATGTCTCAGAGTCATTGGTTCTATTCTATTCTTTATTCAGCACCTCTAATCAGTCCCCTGGCCCCCTCGCATATTTTTAAGCATGTCTCGCATCTACCCTTTCACTCCCGTTTCCAAAACTATCACCCCTCTCCTGGTGCTGCTCCATGCAATGATCTTTATACAAGAGAAATCTGACTTGCTGAGCCTTTAGCTCCCCATTACCATCAAGAGAAAGTGTCAACAAAATCACTTACAAAGCGTGTGGTCCACCTCGAGTTCCACCCCCAAATTAACCTCTTAATTCTCCCATCTCCCAAATTCTGTTCCCATCTTTCACAATTCTGAACTGCTATTTTGAGTTATTCTTACATGCCTTCCCACAAAAATAATAGCAGACCTGAAAGCTTCCTCCACACATATTTCTCTCTCATTTTCTAGATTTGGGATGTTCTCTGCTATTATTTCTTTGAGCACACTTTCTGTTCCATTCTCCTTTTCATCACCCTCGGGGATTCTAATTATTCTTATGTTACATTTCCTCATTGAATGGGCTAGTTCTCTTACACTTATATTCTCTTTCCCTGGGACATCTCCCCAGACTCCCACCCCTAGGCTGGCTGCTCCGGTTGCCCCCGCCCCACATGCCTGGGTTCCAGGCTGCTCATTTGTGTCCCTGTAACTTCTGTACTGTCCCTATAGCAGGATGTTCCAACTTGTGCTCCTGCAGACTTGCTTACTGCCTATTCCCCCCAATCAATTCTAAGGCCCATGACAAAAGGAAACAGGGTTGTTTAAGTTTATTTGTCTTGGTTTTTTCCATGCTTTTACCCTTATGGTCTGGCTTAATGCCAAATTCACAGCAGACACTCAATACATATTTCCTAAATAAATAAATGAGCGAATGGACTAAATAACTTTATTATCTAACATTTACCTATAATGCTATTCCCTGCCAGTTTTCTCTGTTTCTTGGTATCTGTCATGGGCAGAATAATGGCCCCCAAAGATGCCCAAATTTTAATCTCGAGGAGCTATGAATATGTTATGTTACATGGCAAGGGGGAATTAACATCACAGATGGAATTAAGCTTGATAATCAGATGACCTTAAGATAAGGAAATTATCCTCAATTGTCCAGTTGGGCCCAATATAATCACAAGGGGATTAAATGAGGCAGGAGGAGACAGGAGGGTCAGAACTAGAGAGATGGCATCATGAGAAAGACTCGACCATCCATTGCTGGCTTTGAAGATGGAGGAAGGGGTCCATGAGCCAAGGACTGTGGTTAACCGAAACAAGCAAGAAAATGAATTCTCGCCTTTAGCCTCCAGAAAGGAATGCAGGCCTGCTGACATTTTGATTTTAGCCCAGTGAGACCCACTTCAGATTGTTGATCTCCAGAACCATAGAATAAATTTATGTTGTTTTAAGGCACTAAGTTTGTGGTAATTAGTTACAGAAGCAATAAGAACATAATACAGTCTTCCAACAAATTTTCATCTTGGCTTGAGCTTTCATTATGTAGAAATTTGTTTAGTAACCTCCCTAGTCAGGGGCAATGCTTCTAAATGTGTGTGTAGCGTGTGTATGTATTGTGTGTGTGTTGAGTTGGGGCCTTGGTGGTAAAGAACAGACATCAGATGAACCCCAGAAGCTCTTTCAAAATCCACCTTGCTTAAATAACATAGTGTTAGAACAGCGTATCAGAGAATATGTATTTCAAAATACACAAATCCCCCCTACAAACACACACGCGCGCAATGGAGGGCTATCGCTCTAGGATCTGTGACTAATGACCATCTAGACCTTGAACTGAGGCAATTTCCTCTTTTCAGAGAAGAAGTTTACTATAGTTTGCTATTTTATGAAGGATTCTTAGGAATGAAGCCCAAAGTTAGGTTGGGAGGGGGAGCTTCCCTGTATCCTGGATTGGGGTGGGGAGTGAGGAGTAGGAATCGGCTTAAATGACACAAACTACTTTGTAAAACAATATAAATGCACAAGAAGATGTACTTTTTTATTCTAATGAACTACTTCCACCAACAAGAGACTGAAAAAAAAGACATGAACACTGATGGGAATTCAAACATTCCTAGAAATGGAAACTGCTAACTCATATAACACCAGCTGTCAATATTGATTGGTTGTGGCCCTCAGAAACCACTGAGTCCAAATCACTTATTTCATAGACGAGGATATCAACATTCAGATCCCAGGTGCAGACCTATGCACCACTTGTCAAGCTACACTGTGGCAGGCAGCCCACATATTAAATAGAGGAAGATAGGCACAGATGTTAGCTCAGGGCCAGTCTTCCTCAGCAAAAAGAGGAGGATTGGTAGCAGATGTTAGCTCAGGGCTAATCTTCCTCAAAAAAAAAAAAAAAAGTGTGTGACTTTGATCCCTAAAATAAACCTCAAACTCCTAAACCTGCACTGGCAGGAAGTGGGCTGAGAACCCTCTTCAGCCCTCAGGAAGGGCACACTCTCCAGTGCCCACTTCGGATTGAGTAGTGGATAACGTAACTAAGTTCTGGCTAAAGGATGTAAAAAAAAAAAAAAAGATATGTAGGACTTCCACATTGTGTTCTTAGAAACAATGGATATGCTCTCTTCTCCTTTTTTCTTCCTGCTCTCTGGAATGTAGAAATTATGGAAGGAGCTGGAGCAGCCATGTTGGTCATTGAAATGGATATTTCACACTACGAATGATAGAGCAACAAGGCAGAAGAAGCTGGAGTCCCTGATGAGAGTGAATCTATCTATGAGTGCTATTCCTCATAGCACCAAACCGCCTTCCAGAGAAAGAAATTTTTGACTTATTTGAACCACTATTATGTGTAGTCTCTATTTTCGATGTTATGAGGGAAATGTTGGAGACAAGTTGACGACTGGATCCAAGGGGCCTCCATCATGGGTAATATTATCTATCCTTCTGCTATATTTTAACAGGGACTTAAAAAGGTTTGAACTAGCATTAAGAGTTGATATCTTTACTGGTACCAACAAACAAAACAACCACCACCACTTGTGCCATGTGTTCACCAAAACCATTTCATTTTCCTCTTGGGCACACAGGAAGACTCATTTTTCCATGCCTTGTTGCAGCTGGGCTGGGCCACATGCTTCCTTTCTGGCCAATGGAAAGTGGGCAGAAGAAATGCATAACACTTCCTGGCATGACCCATAAAATTTCACTTCTTGAGTCTCCACTGTCATTTTCTCCCTTCACGGTGATCTTGGAGACTGCATGTAGAAGACGGAGATGTCACAAAGTGGAAGGAGGCTGACCATGAGGGACTGCATGCAGCAGAGTCCCTCTGCCCATTGGCATTGGATTGCAACGTGAACAAGCAGTACATTTTTACTCTGTTAATCTACTGAGATTAGGGGGGATTTTTTGGGTTTTTCATGCATGTGTATCATTACTGCAATATGGTATAGCACTTGATTTAACAAAACTTATCCGTAGCAATATTTTAAAAGGTTTTTAAAAATGTGGCTTTCACTACATGAGAGCTGCTTTATGTCTGTCTGTGTTAATCCCTCTTATTTGTGCGTGTCTGTCTCTCCCTCAGACACACACACTCTCTCTCTCATGCATCCTCTCTCTTTTTTTATTTTCTTCCCATGTTTTTTGTTTCTTTCTTAAATGGTCATAATACAGGTTTAAGATGTTTGCTGCGGCATTAGGTTTATTGGATAGTATGTCTCTAAACTCCTAAATTTCTGGGGCCCCTGTTGCAATATACAATGACGGCTCTACTTATAGTCAGCGGGAAAACCAGCTTTTCTGATGCTGCCTCCTAAGACGAAGACATAAAGATTACAATAGAATATTTATTGGTTGTTCCAATTTTTAGAGGGTGACCTTGGGGGACTTGCTTTTGGTTAGACACGGAAATCAGTGATATAACTCCCAAAGATATTCTTAATTGCCTTGACAACTCCCAGTGCCACCAAATGTTAAGAAATATTTCTAACCAGTGAGCATTTTACCTAAACCTTGTAGTTTTAGGAAAGTCCACACAAATCACCATAATGGGCAAACAGAGATTGCTGAATTTTGCTGGCCCCTTTAATGCAAGGTACCCTTATTTTAGTTCTGTCAAATTCTCTCATTTATTACCCACTGTGCTACTGAATCTTTAGATTTAAAATAAGCAATACCAACAAACCAAAATGATTCAGAATGTCAATGCAGTGTATTTTCTTTATTGAAAAAAAATGCGTTTGAATAACACAGCTGTGGCTCAAAAAGAAAAGACAGAGAAATTATTTTAAATGTGTGAATAAAGAGAAACTGACAGAAATGAAAAGAACTAATCCATTTTTCCCCAGTGCGGTAGCCAAACGTGCCCTTCAGTTCAACACACAACTGCACTGGAGATAATGATCAGAAACTAAAACATCTTCTGAATATTCTCATGGAGAGTACTTACAAATGCTTTGTACAAGTTGACTTGACAGATTATGCTTCTAGAAGTTTCCCAGATAATATTCAGAATTCTAACCATCTACAGAAAGGAATAATTGGTAGTTTCAAGGACATTTTACAATAACAAATGCATTGAGAAGCTCAATTGCTATCATAATGAATGAAAAATTTAAGCTACTCACTGCCTTCCCATTGCTAAGAATGTCCTTTCCATCTTGGGTCATTATTTTCAATCATCTATGAAGATTGAAGAGTGATTACTTAACAACATATGTTACATACTGATAATTAAACTTCAATAACAACACTTCACCTGGCATTGGTCATATATTTTTCTCAAGCTTAAAAAATAAATACAAATAACATAGTAATTTTTTTCAGAATTTCAAAAAACTTATTAGAACTTAGTATCTTGTTCTGAAGCTCTAGTGATCAGAGTTTCTTGGCCTCAGAATATAGCTTCATACTTCTTGGCACAGTCACAATTATTACCACAACTCCCTCCATCCAGATCACAGGTACTAGTAAAATTGTACCTGCTCTCTACAGGGAACAACGATGTTTTTGAGGTGCAACATATCCATTGATTTTAGCATCTATTCAACAGCTTTTCATATCTATTCACAGAGGGCAGAACAATATGGACACTCTACAATCTCTGAGCCAAACCTTCTGAGGCCACATTCATTTATCTATTTATTTACACACATCTCAGCAATGGATACTGGAGTGGATATGGAGAGTTGTTTAATTGTTTTCACAAAGCATCAAGTTTAATGCTTGCCTAAGGCAACTTCAGATAGATCCTAAAGATGAAAGCTCAATGCGAAAGAGAGAGCTCCAAGAGCAGTGGCCTAATCCAGTTGAACTCATAGTCAGAATGGCCTATTGTATTCTGTCCCACTAACAAATGTATAAAATTTCTAAGCTAAGAAATCACTTCTAAGCTTTCTGTAAATAAAACCAATTGTCACAGAGTAAGAAATACGCAATTTTCCCATTTCAAGAAACCCCAGAAATAATGTGACTATTACTTACCACAAGGCTTTACAAAAAATTTTGGATGAGAGATTGGCCTATTGTATGCAGACATGCATATGTGTATATAAAGACGTATATACATACACACATATGATTAGATAGATAGATAGATAGATAGAAGGGTTGTTTCCTCAAATTCTTTAATGGAGGGGATAGGTATATTGTGTAGCTATAATGCTATTTATTATCTTACAATTTGAACAGCACACTGCAAGTCAAAAGCCCCAAACAGATAACTCAAGCATAATAGGATTATGCTCCATTGGGTTTAGATTGAAGGTTTATCTCTGTGTGAGAAAATTACCTTTCATCTCAGCACTTCCCTGTATCATATTCACTAGGCAGAGGTAGCCGCATGTCTGGAATCAAGGCAGCTTTTCCTCTCCAGACCCATCTTGTCCAAATGTGCATCTGCTCCAGATTCTCTTCCCTCCCCGTCCCACAGAATGCCAACCACATGCACCACAAATATATAAATCCTTCATTCATTCTGCGACTTGTTTTACTTATTTGCTTCTAGGTTTTTGATTTCTCTTTCTGTGCTCTGAAAGACAGGATCATGTCTTCTCTTTAGCTTGATTTCCTAAACTTTGCACCATACAACCATGCCCACAAAGATGCATATTAAACACAGTTTGCTGATAAGAGCCATCCTAAGGATAGATGACCATCACTGATTGCCTTGTCACCATATGCTTCTTTCTGTGAAGCTGGGTTAAGGAAATGGAGAATAAGGGTTGAGGGAAGAAGTCTGATGTCTAGAATCTAGGATTCTTCTCGGGGCTAATTTTCCAGTAATAAATTATTCCAGGTCTGCTTTTGTTGGTTTCCTTTTTGATCTCTGCCTGACTCTAGCCCCAAACCCTTCAAAATAGTTTCTTCTATATTAGGATTCAACTTGAAGAAGGTAGTCCTGGTTGTCTCTGATCTTGCTGAAAAGAAGTGAGCACTTTGAGATTCTCTGGTCTTATCTAAGAGTTTGCCTCTTTTATAATTTTTTCTCCTATGTGTGACTAGAACACATATCACCCTGTTAACACTGAGATAACATTGGAGGGAAGGTAATAGATCATCTTCACTTTTATACATCTCTGTGCAATACTGTTCCAATTGTCCCAATGAGACTTTATCACTATTTTAATTTACATGCATCAGTTAAAAAACTTTTAAAAATTCTTCTTAGCATTGTTTCGTACTCTCTTTAGGGTGAACTGAAATCTGTCTACATTTCCTCTCATTTTGACATTTATAACATAAGAGACAAACTTAATTACAGAGGAAATAATTTTCCCCCAACAATTCAACCTGCCACTCAAAATATTTGTAATCTACACAAGGCTCGCTCTGAAAAATAACTGGAAATGTTCCTTTTGGAGATTCAGCAAGGTAGTCTCAAATGGGAATTTTTTTCTGAATAGTATGAACTTGAGATGAATTTCCCACATTTACCAGCTACTCACCTTTAACGGACTCACCCTTTTCACCTCCCTACCAAATTATAAGATGCGTTCTCCCACTGCTAACCTCCCGTGCCCCCTGGGACTTCCAGTGAGGCATCATTTCTTTTTCATTTGGAAAGATTATGTACCCTACCTTCTTACTTAGGATGTAATTATTGCAGACTTTCTAGTTTCTTTTACCAGATCTCCACAAATCCCTCTGAAAGTTACCCTCAGCCTATCCCAGACACTTGTACCTACCTTTGTTATGTTTTAAGGTCTCTTTCCCCCTTAATGATATTATTTTTGTAGAATAACAGCGATGCTCAAAACATCGTTTAACTTCCAGTAGACAAAGCAGGTGGAAAAGCCCTCACTCATGAAGTCTTCTCTAGCTCCCTCATTGGCTTTCTGTGCTTTTTGGGAAGTCTTTGGGGCTCTCTGAGTCTGGGCACCTCCAGGACTGAATCACGGTTGGCTGACTGACTTCCTACGGCAAATAAGCACTTTAAACATTCATTGATTTGAAAGTCTGGTGCTAGCGGGAGCTCCCCAGGAACACGGAAAGGGTATTTTTCGTTCTGGATTATTACAACCTAATTAAACTAACCAAAAAATAAACAAGATTCACACTCTCACTTCACAATAACCATTGACATACACACACTTGGAACCAGGAACCAGGTGTGCAGGCCAAGAAAAAAATACATCTTTGTTTCTTCCTAGTGTCACAGATGCCAAAGTCAATGCTTACTCCATCTCTAGGCTGATACTTAGTGTGTGGTTGGCTCTTGTTTTTCTCTGGCTCATTGTTCTTGGTTTGGCTGAGGTTTCTCTCATCAATGAACCTAGAGGCAGGGCCATGTGCTCCTGTTTCAGAGGAGCGGGTCTCACATTGGCACACCCAGACACACTACGTCTTAAAGTGGACTGTGTTGTCATTTGTGCTGCCTTTCTGCTCTGGCTTTATTGCTCTCATTTTTTTTGACCATTATTATTAACAATTTGTTTAGGACTTTGAGGGTCCATATATCATATTATTTTATCCCCAGAAAAAAAACATTTTAAGTGTTTATTGTTATCTCCATTTTCAAATAAGCAAACCGAGGCTCAAAGAAGAGAAATGATTTTCCCAAGGCCATTATATCAAAAGTATAAGAGTTGATTCCTTAACCCTGATTATCTAATCCAAGGACCAGCACTCTTTTTGTTGTCATGGTGCCTCTACATTTTTAATAAGTTTTAAATTTATTCCTTCCTTAATTATGAGAGGGAATATAATAAATAATGGAATTATGGTGTTTGACTCTGTATCTCTCTTCTGTTTATCTGTCCAGAGACATGCATTTTAATCATCTGCAACGAATGATTGTTTATTATACAATTTTACGGTCTAGGTATATAAAAGATTAAACTGAATTGCTCTTGGTAATTACAACATGTGGAAAAAACCTACCACATTTGCCTACCTTGACCTACTTTAATGAAGCAATAATGTTCATTATTAGCAGCCCCACATCCAAGTGTTTCCTGTCTCCATGTGAGTGTGTCTCAGCCAGAATAAATGCTCAGTTAATCAGAGGTGTTTTAGTTTGCCTCAGTAAAGCTCTAATAATGCTGGTGCTTAATTCTCTGTAGCTATTACACAACTGTCTTGCTTCCCATGATACATTTGAAAATAATTACGTAACTTAAATTTTTCTGTGTAATTTTATATTTAGGGGAGATTATGCCAAACATGTACTATAGACGGCAATATTTTGACCTTGACAAGGAAAGCGAGATAAAAGGTAAATAGCTGCTGTTTCAACTCTCCATTCGGTGCTCTTCCCAGCTCTATCACACACACCTCCACTGAGGAACCACTAAGTGGTTCCACAGAGCCTCTCCCATCACTGATGGGACATGGACTAGAGCTTCCAAAACAGGTTGGGAGTGGAGGTGGGTGGATATCAAAATGAGCATCGGTAGAGTTGTCCATGGCTAGAACAAGCAAAGGGCTATGATGGTAGTTATAGGTTGTCCTAAGAAAATGAAATCTTTAGATTCCTCCTTTCCTACCCTAAAACATGGTTTACATTCTGAGGGAAGAACCAGACCTTACCTCTAGAATATTTTGAAAAGAGCATTGTCATTGGTAGACTCTCCTCTGCCAAGTAATTCTAGATTAAGGCTGTCTCCCCCACCTCCGTTTCCTTTGCCTCCCCAGTTCACATCAACCAGAACAGGCCGGGAGTCAGGGGCACACCCCATATGTCAATGCAACATTCACGATATAGTCAAAAGAAGTGCAGTGGACATAAATATCTAGGTTCTAATTCCAACTCTGTAATGAATTTGTGACCTTAGGCAAGACATGTACCTTCTCTGTGCTTTATTGGCTGAATAGGTATAATGCTGATCCTACCCTTTTACAAGGCATTGGGAAGTTTACCTAAAACAATAGATGTGAGGCTAATCTAAAAAGTACAAAGTGCAATGGAAATAGAAAATATTATTATTAAGCAAAATCCTTAGCCTAGTGACTCTGACCAAGTGTGTTTGGTTGCACCCTTATTTCCCGTGGCACTATAAGGAAACTTTATATATTAAAGCCACTAGCAGATGCTCACATCATCAGGTGTAAATAACACCTCCTCTCCAAATGTACAGCACAGATGTTAAGAGCTCAGCTTCCAGGGGTCACACAGACCTGGGGGTAAATCCTACCTCTGTCTCTTACCCGCTGTGTGATGGTTGTCAAGTTATTTCATATTTCTGAGCTTCAGTCTCTTCATGTGAAAATGGGGTAATATATTCATCTATAAATCACATCTCAAAGGGTTATTATAAGGATTAAATGAAGTAATGCATATAAAAAACATTTAACAGGGGCTGGCCCCGTGGCCGAGTGGTTAAGTTCGCGCGCTCCGCTGCAGGCGGCCCAGTGTTTCGTTGGTTCGAATCCTGGGCGCGGACATGGCACTGCTCATCAAACCATGCTGAGGCAGCGTCCCACATGCCACAACTAGAAGAACCCACAACGAAGAATACACAACTATGTACCGGGGGGGCTTTGGGGAGAAAAAGGAAAAAATTTAAAAAAATCTTTAAAAAAAAATAAAAAATAAATAAAAAACATTTAACAGAAAGCTTGGCACACAGTGAGTCCCTAGTAAATGTAAATATTCTCTCTTCACATTTCTTCCATATGATGTAAATAAGATCTGCTGAAAATAAAGAGGTCCAGGCTCAATTAATTTTGGAAGATACTGGTTTAAATGAGTTCTCAGTTGCAGACTTCTCAGAACCATTCATGTATTAATGTACAAGGCAACTCTTCAAAATACTTGAAGATCAGAACCCTTTATTTTTTGCAGTAGTTTTGAAGGACAGCATTTCTATGGATGATACTTTGGGAAATCTTATTCTCACAAATCAGACATTGATAAAATTGTGGTGAAATCCCAGGATGTTATTTGCTTCCAAATAATGGGGGGAGAGGGGAAGGAAGGAAGTGCATGAGGGTATATGTGAAACAAAATAAGCTGTGTGTTGATCATTGCTGCAACTAGGTGATGGATACACAGGAGTCCATTCTACAGCCATGCACCACATAACAATGTTTCAGTGAATGATGGACCTCATATACCATGGTGGTCCCATAAGATTAGAACTATATAGCCTAGGTGTATAGCAGGCTATACCATCTAGGTTTGTGTAAGTACACTCTATGATGTTCACAAAATGATGAAATCACCTAATTACACATTTCTCAAAACATATCCTCATCATTAAGTGATGCATGACTGCACTATTGTTTTGCGTATGTTTGAAAAATTCCATAATAGTTTTTGAAAAAATACTAAGCAAACTTCAAAAGAATATGTATGTATGTGTGTGTGTATATATATATATATATATATATATATAAACACACACCAAAGTCTAAGAAGAATGGCTAATCTCCTGAGTTCACAGATGCTCTCAAGCAAAGCTAAGTTATCTTCTCTCACTCAACTTGGAGATGAAGCTCTTCACACACCTCATAGAACCTGAAGAGCTCACCTGTGATGCCAGCAGTCAAGAAGAACGCGGCTGGCTTAATCTTTTCTCTCATGTGCCAACCAGATGTCTACTACAATCAAAATCAGCCAAAGGTTTGGCAGGAGGTAAAACAGAATCAGCCCCTGAGTAACAGAGAATTGAATATGTCATACACTCCATTGACTGGATGCAATAAGCAATAGGCTTGACTTGAAGATTTGAGCACATCTTTCATTTTAACTAAAGCTATCTTTTGGTAATGCTAAAGTTTCTAGCTGCCAGGGAATCCCAAAGGACTTGTAATTGGCCTAGAACCTAATTCACTTGCCGAAGTGCCCAATTTATTTTAGTAAGAGGATTATCTCTACTGATAATGATGAAATCACCAAGCAACTATAACTTTTTGGCTTTTTGGACAAATTCTCCCTAACCACCCTCTTGTTCTAAATGTCATTATTTTAAACATAGCTCATTATTTTTAATTATGCCCTATTAAAGGTATTTGCATATTTGCATCATGTATTTAATGGCTTAAACTCACTTTAGGGCATTAACAAAATCCTATTATTGTTCATTTAACCTTTAGAAAGTTCACAGATAGCTAACCCACATATCACCAAGATTTGTGTTCATGCATTAGTCATTTTCCAACTAGACCATTTCACAGTCTCCTGGCAGGCTCTTTTATTCATCTCGTATGTGCCTTCAATCCAGTCAAAATTTATAAGGTGCTTAAGTTTGTTTCCATCCTCTAAATTTCCATTTTCTTCATTCTCTCTGGTCAGGCATAATGACTTTTCTCTTCACCTAAGAATTATCTTTGAAATTAAGGTACACTTTTTTTATTTTTTCCTGTTGTATAGTCCAAATAAAGACAGAAAAAGAGCTATTCAATTGAGTTACAGGAATAATGGGTTTCCATTCTCCTCTTTACAAAAAATTGATTCAGGTTGCCCTAGTTTGACTTCTTATTCCCCAAATACTTCTAAGAGTAGGCATCCCCGAGATCCTTAAGCAGAATAAAAAAAAGAGTAGGAAGTAATTCAATTGCAAGAATTAGACAGTTTCTGCCTACCTGAGACCCACATCTGGGAACCTGCAGCTGGGACATGGTAATAACCTCACATTAAGTGTAAAGAGTGGAAACAGTTCAGTATAGAAAGCCCACAGTATCCTCCTTGAAACTTAGTTGGCCTGAAACCCCAGAGAGATGGTCAGATACTGTGGTAAAGGCATCAGGACCAAACCCTAATCTAGTGACCCTTCCTATCAGTAGCAGACTCCTTTGCATTACTTTGTCAGTTATAAAAATGTATTTTCATCAATCCACACCCACCTCTGCCCAGCACCTCATCTGTAAGAGAACAAGTCAAATTACAGATGTGGAGTGAAGCTGCCCAGATGGAGCTGCAGCCTCATCTCCTTTAATCAGCACTACGTCCAGACCAGCTTTCACAAGCCCAGTTCAGTAGAAAGTGAGTTCCTTAGGCACTGGACTGGGGTGTGCAGTGGAAGATGTTGAAATCGCAGGTCTCCAGCACTCTGTAGTTGGTAACTCTGCCATTATACTAGAATGGGACCATTCAGCTAAGATATTTGACTTCAATATTCCTAGGGTGCATCATTATTTTTACATTCCTTGTTAATTACTTTTCTCCTGACAGGGTAAACAGGATGAGGGTGAGAGGTCAGAGAACTAACATTTGTAAGCTACCTCCTCTGTATGTGTCAGACACTATGTCAGCACTTTAGATGCACTCTCTACAACCAGAAAGTTTGTTATTTCCATTGCAGAGAAGAAAAAATTGAGTTTCAGAGAGAAGCATACCACCAGTTAGTGGAGAGATTCCCAAACTAAATTCAGACCCTAATCATACCACACACACACACACACACACACACACACACACACACACCAGAAGGACAGAGACTGGGATGGACATTGTCATGGAGAACAGCTTCTCCATGAACTCCTTTCTCCCTTTTCCCAGATACAATTAGTCCTGCAGATCTGAGCTTTCCAGATACATCTTATCCTTTTCCTTTCCTGGACATTCTAATGGCCACTATTCTACTTCAGGCCTCCTTTCTTATCTATTTCTCCTCCATAGTCTCCCAACTCATTTCCTTGTCTTCTATTTCTATGCAACGCCTAGAATGAATGCAACTTCCTAAGACTAACCTGTAAGGCCCTCTAGGATCTGCTCTCTATGCTTATGTATAGTCTAATTTCCTCCTACATACCTTTCAATCCATCTAATACAAACTGTCTCTGTCTTCTAGTTATGCCCCTCTGGAGGCCAGTCTCTCCACCTCCTCCTATGCCTGAAAACCTAATCTATCCTTTAAGTTTCTGCTCAAACTCTATTTCCTCCTTGAAGTCAAACCATCCATCCATCCCTTGATTCTGCCTTTCCTATTAGAAAGTGAGCTCCTTGAGGGTTAAATTCGTATCTCATTCAACATTACTACCCAGTCACATGCTGGGCCAAGGTCATACAACTAACCGGAGGCAGAAGCCGGTTCTGATAGCTCCCTTAGCAATGCTCTTTCCAATAAGCAAGTCACTTAGGGCTTTGCTGGAATCACAATAGGGTTTTGCGCTAACCCCATGTGCTATTCAGAACATCTGAAGCAAACTGTATCCTCAAAAGTGTCTCCTTCAGATACATGGGAGGGACCTCTTATGCAACTTCTTGATTATCTATGACAGATTAGCTTGTGGATTTGTGAAGAATGAAGATTTCATTTGGAGAATCTGATCAACAGCAGGACGGCATGATAAAAACTATCAACCAAATAACATTTTATCACAGAAAAAAATAACTATTATGATGTTGGCTCATAAACAAGTCTTCCTTAGTTCTCTAGTGGCCAATCTGCCCACAGAACAGACTCCTTAATTTCACTAAAGTGCTCTTCTTGCCAGGCTCCACATCCCTCATGTGTGGCATGATAATTTCAAAAATATATCATATTATGTATTGGGATCTTCATTCCAATAAATATATATTCCAACCAACCGCTCTGGACATAGTTTTGAGTTTACGGGGAACTGAGCTGATTTCTCCTCTCCAGAGTGAAAAGCAGAGAAGTTATTGAGCAAGTATCTGAATTAACCTGGGAGAGAAGATAGGAAGAGGGGCAGTTTTAGGTCATAAAAAATTATTCTCTATCTCATTTCAATAACCTAAGCCAGACTTATTTTAATCAAGAAGGGCATTTCCTTTGCCTTTGCTATCCGCTACCCACATCCAATTAATCACCAACTCTTGTCAATTTTTATTTCCAAAATACACCTAAAATCCATCCCTTCCTCTGTAGCCTGAGTACCCCTATTCAGACCCTCATCAGCCATCACCTAGATTAATTTTCCCGTCACTCCTTCTTAAAACCTTCCTTCAATGCTCTTCAAACTGTGGAGTGTATAAGAATCACCTGGGATGTTTATTTAAACGCAGATTGAAATAAACACTACAAAATTTAAACATCACACAGATTTAAATAGGTAGCACTCCACAGAGAATTTGATGTAGAAGTGGGGCCTGATGATTTCTGCTTTAAACAAGCATCCCAGGCAACTCTGATACAGGTGTTCCCATTGCCATGTTTTGATAAGAATGATGACTACATTGACCTCAAATATATGGCCCAAAATGGAAATATGAAAAAAAAATACATGTACTAAAACACTTACATAGTTTCCTATAGTCAACTGAAAATGAAGGACACTAGTGGCCACAATGTCATAATGTTCACAGACCTTCACGAATTGATGGCATCTTCCCGGTCTCCTACCCAAGTTCTGAGAGCCTCCATAACACACCATGTCATGAGGTTCTCTCTGGTTTTGAAGACCCTCAAAGCAATTTCTTCTGACCAACTCCTATTAGCAACTCCCTCTTTCAGAAATGTCTCCAGGTCCCATCCCCTTCCCACAACAATCTGACCTTGGAAAGCCTTCTTATGCTCTTGCAGCTCCCTGTGCAACCTCTATCATAGCACTGCCATAATGTGTTGAAATCATCTGTTTACTCATCTGTTTTTCCACCAGACCACGACCTCTTTTCGTATATGCAGCATGCATTATTTTTTGCGTAGCTTCTATGTAAGAAGCACTCATTAAATAATGTTTCTTGAATTTATCCTCACCTGCTATTACCTCATCACCCCCCATACAACTGGTTCCCTTATAACATAAACAGAGTTAGGACTTGAGACATCTGGTCTGGGACCTCCTGACTCCATTAAAAGGAATAGAAATCAGTTGTTAATTTCCCATCCCACTTGTAAATCAAGCAAGGAAGTATAATTATTATAAGAGACTTAGAGTAGGATTTTAAAGCAAGCAAGCTGGAAGGAAGAAATCTAAACACAGAATAAACCCCTGTTGATCCCTAAGCTAAAAAAGGCACAGGCTCTGGAGGCAGCATGAGAGAGCTGGAATCCCAGCTCTTCCACTGACAGGCTGTAGGATTTTGAGCTGTTGCATAAATTCTCTTTGACTCAGTCCTCATAGTCGACAAAGAATAGCCACTAGAGTTAAGACATGTAAAACAGTAAAGCAGATTTTGGAAAAAATTTTTTGTGTGTACCATAAAGTACATTTTTAGGCTCTGCAAGACAGTCTCTCAACTATTCCAAGGGGAAGCAGCCATAGACATAGGTGAATAAATGAGTGTGGTTGTGTTCCAATAAAACTTTATTTACAAGAACAGGCAGTGGGCTGGATTTGGCCCTAGGGCTGTGGTTTGCTGACCTCTGCACTACAGCAATGTTTGCACATGTTAAACTTAATAATATTGCAGCTGTTATTATTTTCCTTGGAGAAATTTACTTCTTGGCAAATAACTCAAGTTTCAACATTTTATACAAACTTTAACTGTGTGGTTCCCACTATAATGAGAACACAGCTCACCTATTTGTGCTAATTGGAATTAACACGAAACAGGCTGCCCACAGAGACTCACAACCTCAGAGGATTTCCCACCACTGCTCATTTATGTTGATCATCAGAAATAAAACCAATAGAGTATTTTCTGGGATAATAGAGCTTCCCATGTAATTTCGACCATTCTGAAATCCAAAACTTAATTTGAAAAACCCCGTAAGACACTGTAATGGGAAACACACAACAAAAGCAGAAGCCTGGCCAATGTGAATGATTTTGTTCATTTGAAAATCATTTATATTGAATGATAAACTATGTTAATTAATAATTGTGCTAAATTAAATCAAGACGACGTCGAATGAAACCAAGGTAGCAAACTGCTGAATATGGAATACATTGCTCCCTTTTTTCTTCCCTCCAGTATCACATTTACACTTATAGTGCCAAACATATATATACACACATATGTATATACATATACATATGTGTGTATATATAAAACCTTCAGAATTTTTCAGCTATTTCTGATCAACAAGTCATGGCACTGATGCCACTACCTAGGAAATTTAGGATGACCAAGGGGTGAGGCAACAACTAGATGTTAGTTGTAGAGTTTGTTGCTAAATTATGCACACAACGATTTAACCACTTCTGGCATTTTCTCCAGGAGCTAAATATAAATAATTTTTTGGATGAATTTAAAGAAGCCACAACTGCCTTTTTTCATATCAACTTTTGCAAGCAAATATTCTTTTGTGGAATTTGCCTAGAAGTAGTTGTTGCTCTCCTCTGCCCACATACTCCCCCGCTTATTAGATCCTCCAACTGGTCGTGTCTGTCTGCAGGGTCTGGACCCGCAGCAGCTGCTTCAACCCAGCAGGAGAAAGGGAATGCCCTTGCTCATCCACTCTCTCAGGACCTCCACTCTCCCTCTCTTTCCTGCCTTACCTGCTCAACCCTTCATGCTCCAGGTGCTTTGACTCTTGCCATGAACGACTTTTAGTTGGTTGCTTCTTACAGAGCTGCTTGCCTGCTCTACTGGCTCCCAGATCACCTGACTGCTGATTTCCCAGACTGCCGTACTCCCAGTCCATGCCTTCTATTGCAGGCTCCTCGTTGGTGCCTGCCCAGCTACCTCAGGTAGCAATAACAGGAAAAGGCTCAGAAGAGGTGACCAGGGTCTTCTCTCACCCTTCATCTCCCCTTTCCTTGGAGAGGCATCATCTTTGGAGTGTGCCTGATTTCATCTCCATCCTGAGCTAGGGACATCATCTATGCCCCACATTCAGGCTCAACAGCAGAATTAGATTATCTTCTGGATGGATGCCCTCCCAACTCCCCACTGGCAGCGAGTTCCTGCAAAACACTAGCTTGGACGTGTTTGTACAATCTTCAGGCCCGGTCCCATATTCAGAGAAGCATGCCAGTTTCTTCACTCTCTGGGAGTATTCAGAGTGACTTGCTGCTTTAATATTATTCTTTTTCAATTCCAGTGCTTTAAAACTTTTATCAGTCTTGGCTCATACATGGCTTTACTTCCTACATGGATGGAATGTCAAAATTTATAGATTCAGATATAATTCTGGGAAGTTTGGATAAATCCCACACACTTGCTGCCAAATTTGGCTCATTTTTCAAAGGGATCAGATGCTTTTTTTTCCCTCTAACAAAAATAGACCTTGTTCATTTGGGTGTGTGTGTATGTGGGGTGGGTGGGCGTTGCAACTGGATGCCACTTTCAAAATAGAAAATACTTACAAAAGTGTAACTCTTGCTAATAAGGAAAACTCTCTTCCTCTCTGAATAAGTCAGCTCTGAGTAGTCAATCCTCACTAATACTGCTGTATGTGAGGAAATGCTGACTCCTCAACAGCCTCTTGTGCCCCTTCCCTGGTTTCTTGGGGAAGAGAATGGGCCCTTGTCCTCAGCATTCCACAGGAGGCTGTCATCTCAGAGTTCTCCCTCCGGGACACCTGGTACCATACTGTACCTTTGTTCTGAGGGTGGAACACAGCTTTGAGAGTGTCCTTCCCACAGAAGACTCATATCCCTAGTACACAGGGGCACTTTCAAAACCCCAGTTCTCTGCTCTTACACCAGCTGTCCGTTTGCTGGGGTGCTATTACTCAGACAAGTTCTGATTGTTACCAAGTTCAGTGGGGAAAGACTCATAACCACATTATTCTTAAGATAACCACTGACTTAACCAATTGTAATGGGCATGCAAATCACCTTGTTAAATTGCAGATTCTGGTTCAGTAGGTCAAGGTTGGGCCTAAGTTCTGTGTATCTATCCAGCTCCAAAGAAATACCCACATTCTAGATCTGAAGACTACACTCTGGGCAACAAGGATTTAGACCACACTATATACAGCATCATACGTAGACAGTAGCAGGTTAAAAAGCCTAGATAATCCTAGATAGATCTTTCAAAACAGAATTTTCTCTGCTTTGAATACTTTCTGTAGTTAGGAACCAGAGGATCAGGTAACTGAGAATTTCTGTCACTAGCTTGAACTCCAAAGAGAAATTTTGATTCTGTCTCTATATCCATAAGATCCATAGTGGGAAATTAGAGTGTTCTCACCTCAGTGAAGTGTCTATGAAAGGCTAATCATCTTGATCCTTCCATTAGAGCTAACTAGACAAGGCACTCTGGTTCCTTTTTCCTTCCAGGATGACTCCCACTGAAAGAGAGCAAACCTCTACTTTCTTGGTCTAATGCTACATGTTGCCCCCAGCCATGGCTCAGATAGTCAAGTATCTTCCCAAGGTGGCAGTTCCTAACACTAGCAGCTCCCTGCAGCAGAGATACCAGTGGTCACTCCCACAGAATCTTGGGGTCTCAAATAGCTTGAACATCACCCAGATCTATAGTGACCAGACATCTGAAGAACGCTCTCCTACCAACTTTAGAAAAGAGTTCACAGCGGTCACTATAGAACCCACTTGGAGTAATTATATGGTTTTTCTCATAATGGTGATAATAATAGCTTCCGTTTATGGTATACTTTCAATGGGCCAGTACTATCCTAAGAACCTTACAAACTTTATTCAGATTACTCACAACAAATCCTAATAAAGTAAGACTGTTCTTATTTCATAGCTGGGACAACTGAGGACATTGGGAGATCATGTAATTTGCCCACACTCATGTAGCAGATGAATGACAGAACTTGCATTTGAGATCAGGTCTGGCAAACTCAGCAACTGTACTCTGTACCTCTATACCATGCTGTCTCTCTGATGCTCTCGTGTTCGTTTGAGAGAAAATGTCTGATTCACAGTGCCTCAAATCACCTAACCTACCCAATTTTGTGGTATGCTGGGGAAGGAAATGGATTCATGAGATTTTCCTCTGCTTAAACCAATCAATCAAACATCCAGAGATTACAGGAGATCACTGCCCCCAGCAATGAATGACATCAGATAGAGAGGACTTGGTGAAAGCCCTATATTTCTCTTCTCATCTGGAGCACAAAGGCACATGTGCAAATCAGTTCCTAGGTTCTGTCCAGACATTTTGCAGTTTCTCAAAGTATCCCATCAAAGTAAATTCTATTGGTGCCTGTAGATACCCATCTAAAAATTATTCCTATTAAACCATTTACAATGTAGATATTTCACAAGACTTTGCCAAAACCCCCAAATTCTTAAAGAACTGAAAACACATCCTTCTCTTCTTTTGTATCTCCCAAACATTCAGGATAGTATATACTACAGGTACTGAATAAAAACTTCCTAAACGTAAAGCTGAGTGAGTGAAGGTAGTATTTGCCTATGTAGATTTGGCCAGCGTTAAAACCAAAACAAAGCAAAACCAATAATAATGCACATTTACAATTTGGAACAATTTTTGCTCTTAAATAACTTTCATGTAATATATCTAATATATGTCTGTCCAGTCTAGAGCCTGTGGCACATGTGAAGGCCCTTTTTGGGTAGTATATATATATATATACAGTCTGTGATCAAACTGGGAAGGTCCCGACATACAATTACTATAGTGTCTCCTCTCTCCGGTGTGGTTAGGGAAAGCAGGTTCAAATTAATTGAAAGAAGTCCTTTAAAAGCCAATGCTTGTTTTGATCTAAATCTCTTAGATAAAATTATTTTCATAATATACTTCACATGGTTCCATAACTAATGAACATACATGTTGAAAGTTGCACAATCTTTGAAAAATCATTCAAGGTCACAGCGGCGAGCAGTGGTTTTGCTATGTAGTGGAGGCTCATGCCTTGATGTTGGGAACACCCTCCAACGTGTTTTTTTACCAAATCCCTTATAACTCGTATTTCTTGGCCTTTGCCCCTTTTTCACAAGAGGAGTACAGAATGGTCAACTCTGACCTCCTGGGCAATAGGTCTGGCTGGCTTTCTACAAAATTAGTTATTGAGTCAAAGGCCAATGCTACTTTCGCTAACTTTTTTTCTATAATAACGTATATTTTCACTCTATATAAAACGTCTTCTGATATTTCAGCAGTTTTTAAGACAATTTGTTATGCAGGCATCAGTGATCCCTTCAAGATCCTACTAGTCGGCTCCCTGTCTCTCTCTTCCTCTCTCCCTCCCCTTTCTGGTTCCTCTCTCATTTGCACTAACTTCATGGAAAACATTCCCACTGGTGGATTTGGGGTTCACATTTCTAAAGATCATTAAAGGTGGTAGTGTGTTTTTCAAGAGAAAAATTAATGAGACAAAAATTTTAGCTATGGTTTCAGTTCTAAACAAGCACAATGCCTGATTCTTGAGATAACTGCATTTCTAAGAGTCAAATAATTGGGGTTTCCTATATAGTATATTCCTATTGCCTCACTCTATTGGAAAAAATCAAAATACGTTTGGATTTTATCATGATTCTTGAAATCCAACCTTTCAAGTTAATAAAGCATTTCTATTCTTAACCCCGTTTCACCAACTCACTTATTCATTCATAATACTAATGAGATAGGTCATATTCAAATGGGGGTCCATAGAAGCAAGTGAATTTAAAATAAAGAATAAACCAGGGATCTAGGATTTTGCATACTCAATTTCATACTCTATCCCATGCTTCCAAGTCATAACCTGATAGATACTCTTTTGAGTTCAACCATTTGATTTTTGAGTGCTCTTCCCACATCAGGCACTGAGCCAGTTACGAGAACCTAAAGGTGAGTAGGCATAGTGTCTGCTCAAGCTTTCCAAGTCTGTCTCACACACAACCCCACCAGCACACAAAGGTAATATGTCTTTTTTTTAAGCTAAAGCAAGCTAAATCAAATTTGTAGAAGTGTTTGGGGCCTACACAGAGCCCTCTCAATCATTGAGATCCCTGGGGCAGCCCCGAGAGCCTGGTGTAGGCAAGCCGACCCTCAAAGACTCATTGTTTTCTTCCTCCATTCCACCCAAAGACCACCTCTCTCCTTTCCTATCAATGCTGGTAACAATTCTGGTGCCTGGCAGCTCCCAGAGTGTCACAAAAAAATGTGGAACCAGAGTATAGAGGATCACTTTTTAAGTCACATTTTTAAAATTGGAAACAGAAGTTAATTTTCAGACCTTCCCCCAAAGCTCTTAGTACTTAAACTCTTCCTCCCCTCATAACTATACTAATCCTTTCTTATACATGCTTTTGAATGCTATGTTAAAAACCACATTCTAGTTAAATAATTAATAAATGGCAGCGTATATCTACCTTCACAGACTTCCATACAGTGTCAGTGTTAAATTCTACCTTCTAGACAAACTGACATCAATCTCAATGTTCTTTTCTACTTCTTCCCTCCATCATGCACTTCCATAATCATTGCAGCAAAAAACAAACAAAAACTCCTTCACTTCATTTTCTTCAGGTCTTTTGAAACCACTAATGTCTCCTTTAACATTCTTTTCCTACCTGCGTAACTTCTGAACTCTATAAGCCCCATATTATCATGCATGACTTTAGGTTATTTTTAACTAGCTATTATTTTAAATATCTTCACTTGTGTTGTGGACACTGTGTTCAACAAATTCCAAATATAATTCATTATCTGACCCCAACCCCCTCCTGCATTTTCCCTTTCTGTAGATACCATTATCCTCACTGGTCCCTAGGTAGATGCCCCCAGGTCATCCCTCATTCCTCCATCTCCCATGCAAACAACTGTCAAGATCTCCTACTTCTTAAAATATTTTAAACCTGTATTCGCATCTCCATTTCTATTACCAATCCTTAACTCAGGCCCTCATAAATTATACTTTCTTTATAAAGCTGCCTAACTGGTCTCCCAACCTCTAATCTTGAAATCCCATCCCCACCCAGAACAATCCATCTCCACACTGCCATTAGACAGGTCTTTCTAAAAATCATAAACTTCATCACTTCCTTCCCCTGCCTAAAATCCTGCGGGGTCTCCCAATCACCTTCAGGATAAGATTGATATAACAGCATAAACAACAAGGCCCTTGGAGTCTCACCTGGCACTTGCTAACTACCATTGCTAGCCCTACTTATGACCACCAACACCTACATTAATAATAATAATTATAATAATAGCAATTGCTATTATGAAGGGGGTGCTTCCTCTGTTACATTCATGGTGCTAAGCGATTTATATGCATATTTTCTCATCTAAGCCTCACAATGACCCTGTGAGTGAATTGTTGTTACAATCCCCATTTTACAGGTTTGCCAAAGGGCACCGAGCAGGGTGCAGACACAGGCAGTCTGACTCATCACTCTAAACCTGTGTCCCCCTCCACCTAAGGTGCCACACTGTTTCACACCCCTATATTTTACGTCTGCCCAAAAGTCCCTTGCCTCTCTTTTGTAATGACGATACTGTCTCTTTTCTCCAGACTTTGGTAAGCAATCCCAAGTCTAAGGCAGAGTTGCCATTCCTTTTGCTTTAATCACGGAGTGTTTTATACACGCAACTATTTAGCGCTTGTATTACCACTGACACTCATCAACTGATTCTTCACTCCCCACCCCAACTCTGGAGACAACGAAAAGACAAAGAAACCAAAGCTGCCATGTACTGAGGGCTGAGCCTTGGAGAAGGATCCGATTCTCCAAAACTCCTCAGATAGAAGGAATGCAGAGAGTATGAATGGCACTAGAGGGGCCTCTCTCCTCCCTTTCTCTCTCTCTCACCAGCTCTTATCAGAAAGGGAGGATCAGAATTATTGAACAGGGCTTAGGTTTATAGCAGGAGGGAGAGCTGAATGGAGCAAGGCAGCATGGAGGACGCCCACTTAGGCTTTGAACTGAAAGAATTGCAATATAGATGGCCCCACTCATTGGATTAGGAAAGGAGATCAGACATTGGCTTGAAGGTCAATTTGGACTTAGTATTTACATGTCCGCCCCTTTCATTAGCTCTTAAAGGACAGGGATCTGCCTTCAAGGTGATTCCATCTCATTCTTCTCTGCATCTCTTTACCTGTAAACCTCACTAGGTATTTGTTGAAAACAAAGAACAAACAAAAGGAAGAACAGAGGTAACAAAAAACAAATGAATAAAAGAAACACTTATATATAGCTATCTCTGCTAAATTTGTTTCTTGAATAACTATAGCTAGGAATGCTCTGTCACATCCACTATTGTAGTACGTAGAGCTTAATGAGAAAAACCCATATAGGGAAAATTATCATCAGTGGAAATTACTTTTGTCCTTAAATCCCAAGATACAAGAGAGTTTTCCATTTAGGGATTTAAGGCAAAATTGATTTCCCTAGAGGACAGCTTGGTGGAATGACTACCACTAGAGTGTGACCCTCTGTCAGCACAGAAGAGAATGGCTGTGAGAATCAGAAGCATCTACCAGTCAAAAGCCAGGGTCCAACGCACTGTCCCAGTGATCACCCACCCAAATGAACTCCAGAAACTGCCTCCCTGACCCTACTTTAAGGAATAATAATGATGCTGTAATAAAATTAAACACCTTAATAAATAAAACTTTTAAACATTTTTCTTAATATCTCAGACTTAATACTGTTTGGCATGACAATAGGTTTTAAAATACAGTGAAAAGAAAACTTCAGGGAGGCTCATCCTAGTAATATTCCTGAAAGTAGTACCCTATAATCTAGTTTCCATTTGGCTATTGGAATTTCCCAGCGAATCCTGGCTTAAGGAAAAAGTGTACAAAATATAAAAATATAATATAAAGAGAAAAGTGTGGACACAATCAAACGTTAACAGCAGTGAAGAGGCAAATAAGTGAATAATTTTGTCCATGAGTGATGCTGTGTCCATCTTCATACCTCCTGATGGATTTCCAGCACAGCAGAAGACTTCCTGACTGTGGTTACAGTGTGCAGCCTAGAAGTAGGAGAAGAAAAATGCAGTTGAATATACATACAGACAGTCCCCACTTACAATGATTTGACTTATGATTTTTGGCTATATGATGGTGTGAAAGTGATAGCATTCAGTAGAAACCATACTTTGAATTTTGGATTTTGCCCTTTTCTCAGGCTGGCGATATGCAGTACTGTCTTCTCTTGTGATGCTGGGCACTGAGCAGAGGGTAAACAAGTGACACACTTGCAACCTTTCTGTACTCATATGACCACTCTGTTCTTTACTTTCAGTACTGTACTCAATAAATTACATGAGATATTCAACACTTTATTATAAAATAGGCTTTATGTTAAATGATTTTGCCCAACTGTAGGCTAAGGTAAGTGTTCTGAGTGTAGTTAAGGTAGGCTAGGCTAAGCTACGATGTTCAGTAGGTTAGGTGTATTAAATGCCTTTTCAACTTAAGTTATTTTCAACTTACAATGGGTTTATGGGACTAATCTCATTGTAAGTCAAGGAAGATCTGTATATATATATATATATACACACACACACACATACACACATACATATGTATATGTATATCATATCAAACTTGGCTACACAAGTTTGCACAAGACTTGCACAAGACTAGACTGCACAAGACGACTTAGAAAAAGATGGAAAACAATAATTCAATTTAGAATATTCAAAGTCAAGAAATCCCTTGGGTAGAGATTTCCCAAAAGAAGCCACTTATTCATGACACATTGCCTGTACCCTAGTGAGCTTCCTGTCCTCTAGGACAAAATTCATTGCATACCTACCCGTCACTCAGTTGGGCCTCGTGACTCACCTACTAAAGAGCAAGCTTTGGAAACACAGCACTCAAACTAAGGTGGTCAGGGGAGGTTTGATTACAGTAGCAGTGTCAGAATTTAGTCTTTGTTCTTCTCTGTTATTTATCTTTACTAAAATAGTAGGAATGTAAAAATGCCTTCACTATATATCCCAGTGTCTTTTTACCTTTTATATTATATCTAAGTTTAGCCTAACATCTGAAGTCTGGTTCACCTGTCGCTGACAATACGTGGCCCCATTGGTTTCTATGTAGGTGGGTGAAAGGCCTCTGACTCCATGAGCTGCACTGCCAATGTTTTCTTTCCCCAAGGTCTTGCTCACTCCTTTTCAACAATGGCTGTGTGAGAGTCATCTGGGAGAGTTGGCCAAACAACTGAAACTCAGGACCAATCAAGACAAATTAGACCGTCATCTTATATACTATACACAATATACACAAACGCCACAATTAACTCAAAATGGATTAAAGACTTGAATGTAACACCTGAAACCATAAAAATCCTAGAAGAAAACATAGGCAGTATGCTCTTTGACATCAGTCTTAGCAGTATCTTTTCGAATACCATGTCTTACCAGGCAAGGAAAACAAGAAAAAAAATAAACAAATGGGACTACATCAAAGTTAAAAGCTTCTGCACAGCAAAGGAAACCATCAACAAAATGAAAAGACAACCTAACAAATGGGAGAAGATATTTGTAAATCATATGTCCAATAAGGGGTTAATATCCAAAATATATAAAGAACTCATACAACTCAATAACAAAAAAACAAATAACCTGACTAAAAAACGGGCAGAGGATCTGAATAGACGTATTTCCAAAGAAGATATACAGAGGGCCAACAGGCACATGAAAAGATGTTCGACATCGTTAATTATTAGGGAAATGCAAATCAAAACCACAATGAGATATCACCTCACACCTGTCAGAATGGCAATTATTAAAAAGATAAGAAATAACAAGTGTTGGAGAAAAGGGAACTCTTGTACACTGCCGGTGGCAAAGTAAACTAGTGCAGCTACTATGGAAAAGAGTATGGCTATTCCTCAAAATATGAAAAATAGGGCCAGCCCGGTGGCTCAGCAGTTAAGTGCACGCATTCCACTTCAGCAGCCTAGGGTTCACCGGTTCGGATCCCAGGTGGGGACATGGCACCGCTTGGCAGGCCATGCTGTAGTAGCACCCCACATATAAAGTTAAGGAAGATGGGCATGGATGTCAGCTCAGGGCCAGTTTTCCTCAGCAAAAATAGGAGGATTGGCAGCAGATGTTAGCTCAGGGCTAATCTTCCTCAAAAGAAAAAAATAAAATAAAAATAGAACTACCATTTGATCCAGCTATTCCACTTCTGGGTATTTATCCAAAGAACACAAAAACACTAAATCAAAAAGATATGTGCACCCTTGTGTTCATTGCAGCATTATTCACAATAGCTAAGACTTGGAAACAACCTAAGTGTCCATTAACTGATGAAAGGATAAAGAAGATGTGGTATATGTATGAAATGGAATACTACTCAGCCATAGAAAAGATGAAATCTCACCATTGGCAACAACATGGATGGACCTTGTGGGTATTATGCTATGTGAAATAAGTCAGAAGGAGAAAGCCAAATACTGTATGATTTCACTCATAAGTGGAAAATAAAATAAAACAAACAAACAAACACATAGACACAGGAATAGATTGGCGATTATCAGAGGGGAAGTGGAGGGAGGGCAAACAAAAGGGGTAAAAGAGCACCTGTGTACTGTGACAGATGGCAACTAGATTTTGGGTGGTGAACACCATGGAGTCTACACAGAAACTGAAACATAAAGATGTATGCCTGAAATTTATATAATGTTATATGAACTGATGTTACCTCAATAAAAATTAATTACATTTTTGAAAAAGATCAATTAAAGCCAAATATCTTCAGGGGTCCAGGCAGCAGTAGTTTTTCAAAGTTCCCCAGGTGTCACTAACACACAGCCAGGGTAGAGAAGGACAACTTACAAAATACAGGAGACTACACCTGGATACCCAATGTGGTGAATAGTAGCATTTCAGAAAGGACTCTTGGCCACATTTCTTTCTTTAGTTCACTGGCTTCTACCAAAATCTCAGGGGACTCAATTCAGGGGAAAAAAGATAAGTTAACTTTTAATGAACTGTTACAATTACTGAAAATTTATTTCCACAATCTCATACTCAACACATTAGTTTTTTATTTGAATCTGAAATATTTCCCAAGAGGGCCTGCCATTAAAAGCAAATGCATTTCAGAGCTCAGAAAAGGAAGAACAAGGATTAATTAACCCAGTTTAATTCAATTTAATTGTGCTGGTAGTACATTAACCACTTTGGACTGGCTTCATATCACTTCCCCTCATTCCATGGGATTCCATGTAACCCACTTTCTTAGCTTCTTGATAATAACAAAGATAAACAAGGAGTTTTTTTTGGCTTCTTTGGAAAGCTAAAACAAAACTTCTGGTGGCCACTTCTCACCCTTCTGCTCTTGTCTGAAGCAGATCCTTCTAAAGTCTCCGACTCATCACACCTTTGCGGCATTTCGTTCCTGAAGATGCTTCAACTCTAGAATCCAAGGGCTTCTCCCTGCTACGGCACTGCCACCTGCTTTCTCCACTAAAAGATGAAACTCTGGAGTAAGCAAACAGCCCTTGTCTTCCTCCAGCAAAGCAAGTGCTGTATTCCGTGTAAATGGCTAATGGGAGCAGGTGAACTGAACTGTTTCTTGCCTGGCTGATTTTTCCAAAGGTTTGTGGCCTTAAGTCACTTTCTTCCACATAAATTTTCCTCTTTTCATTGTTGAATGGTGAATATTTATGTGCTTCTCACACTTGTGAGTGAATATACAGAACACAGAGTCAGTCTGAGGCAGAATTATGAGGTAGGTGAAATTTGCCTTCAGCCATTCCTGTCAAATTCCCATCTCCTTCAGAAGAAGAAGTGCCCCATTATTTTCTCCCGCAACTGCTCTGTTCTCCCTACCTGCATTCATAATGAAGTATTAAGAGTGGGTAAGGATAAAGTGTTATTACTTCCAAAATAGATGCAATTTAGCATTTTAATTTATTTAATTCAACAGAGAAGGCATTAACCACCAATGATGTGGGGAAAAAAACACTAAGAATTGTTACCTAGCCCTTCTCACACACGCATTGCATGTAATTCTTACAATTGCAAAACATGAATATTGCCATCAGCCCATCCCAATTTTCAGCCCTAGTAGTTAATTTGTCCAAAGAATAGAGCTATTGTAAATAGCAAAATCGATCTTAAACACTGGTCTTCTACCTCAAAATTGTGTGTGTCTTCCCCTGTACCACAGCAACAATGACAATACTACCTTTTATTTGTGCCTTTTTTATTATCTTTTTCATTCATCCTGTATCTACACAGTAAGGAAACCAAAGGTCAAAAGATTTGTCACTTTCCCAGGCACAGTGAAAGAACAAGCTAAAAACCCACATCTCACAGCAACTTCCACCTTTTGTTCTTCTGTTTCCTACTTACTAAAGGAAAACAGTATTGAAAAATAACTAGACCTCGGGTAAGGATTAAGGGGCTCAGAGAACCTGGGGCCGTCTCAACACCCCTCACCTCAGACCATGAATTCAGGAGCCTGGTCCACATTCTACTGCTAAGACGGGCCCTGAGTGAAGACACAAGGACACCAATCATCCTCAACTCTTTACACACGCTGAGCCTTTAGGAAAAGTGGTGCCGGATCCCCAGTCACTTGTCCACTGTGTAGTAGAAATAGCGTAGATGGACAAGCATGGGTTTTGAAACCCAGTAGACTTGAATTTAAATCCCGGCTCTATTTCCTGGCTGTGTAAACATGGGCATCTCTCTTCATCTTAAACCTTACTTGAACCTTAGTTTCCTTATCTGACAAAGAGAAGGAATAATATGCAGCTCTCATGAAAATAAAAAGAACCTGGGAGAGAATAAAAATGTCATCTGCCTTCTCCCCTTCCTTTGCCTGCCCAAATGCTATACTCTCAGCTAATGGTAGAAATGTCCCAAACAGGAGAACCCTTCTGTTGTGAGAACTTAATTGTGGATTTGTGCCATGTGGAACAGTACTCTTGGAGTTAAATGGATTTGGTCCCCAGATAAGGAGTGAGGTATAGTGGTTGCAAGAATGAATGTGGCTCCATATCTTAGTTGCTCTACAATCAAAAATGGAATCACTTTTCTCATTATCTACCCATGTCGTTCAACTTTACATATCTGATTACTCGATTTTAGGAATGATAAACAGGAAATGAAGGCCTCCTTACACTACTCCTACGTGATAAGCTCTAACCCTAAGAAAACAGCATATCCGAGTGTCTTGAACCCCATGGGATTTTGAAACAAGGAGAGTATCATTCATTTCTAGCTTCTGAAGTTTTACCTGAAGTCTTCCAAAGATTTCTTCTTGGTTGCTTTCAAACCACCAGTTTGGCAACAGGCAAATTTGTAATCAATGACCTGGTAAATGATGGGGTTGTACATTGCTGCTGATTTTGCAAGCAGGGTTGGCACCACAGAGAGTTGTATGGGGATGGAGTCTGGCCTTCCAAAAGCTGACCACACAGAGACCACTGCGTAAGGGATCCAGGCAATCAGGAAGCCAGCACAAATCAACATTGCCACCTGGTGAGGGAAAGCAACAGAGAACAGAATCAAGACACACGGAGGAAAGGACGGGTGTGAGGGAGGAGCAGGTAGTGTATTTACACCCGAGAAAGTCTATCTATTATCTTTCCATTTATCTTTCCCACAGGAATCATTTCACATGGACTTCTGAGATGTTTAGCCAGAAGAAGTTATCACAATTCTTTATCCCATTTGCCACATCCTATCCATTCTCCCCTCTAAAATTTGAATTTACCCAAAGACCCAAAGTTTAACCCTATAAAATCTGTCAGATGGAGCCTCTGTTGGACAATAAATCATGCTAAAAAGACACCAGTGCTCCCAAAATTTCCAGATTTCTCAATCTAC